>NC_058088.1:180843326-181143326 GCF_014858855.1 Bufo gargarizans | reverse complement strand
TTACATACAGACCATCGCCCCATCCCACAGAGGGGCCACTACACAGTCAGTCAGGATTTATTGGGGACCCAATTTCAAAAGGGGTTGTCCAATTTATAAAAGCCATGCACGCCATTGGGGAATATGAGTTTGCATGGGGTACCTTTTTCAGGATCCCCATCTCTTGACCATCTGTGCAAAACAGCGGGGCCACAGTGAGGCAGGTAAGTACACGATACATACAGTACACAGACAACCCATTGATTTGAATGGGTATTGTGTAATGCATCATTTCTCCTGTGGTGGCGCTGCAGGGAAAATGAACACTTGCTGCCAGTTTTACTTACATATTAGAGCGGATCACGGGGGGTCCTGGCGGTGGGGATGGGGGAAGGGGGGGGGGCACTTTGTGATCAACTTATTGTAAAGGGATCTTTTAACAAGCAGGAACTGTGCAAAACGAAGAAGCCCTTTATATTAAATAAAACTGACTGAATCTTATGTAAATTTCACTTACCACATTTTTAGCTTCTAAAAGGCTGTCCCACGCACGGGATACATCTAAAACAAGTAAAAAAAAAAAATCATTCTGCAATACAACATTTAGAAAAAGTGCAGCAATATACAAGAAAAATCACAAATTGTGCAAAGTTTGGCCTATAAACCACAAAACACAGCCGGATCTGAATGGAGCTGTGCTGTGGTTCCCTGGCGGTGGCCGTGGAACAGCAGCTGGATCAGTACACGTGAATGCAGCTGTGCTGCGGTTCCCTGATGGTGGCTGTGGAACAACAGCTGGATCAGTACACTTGAATGCAGCTGTTCTGTGGGTCCCTGACGGTGGCCGTGAAGCAGCAGCCGGATCAGTACACTTGAATGCAGCTGTGCTGTGGTTCCCTGACGGTGGCCGTGAAGCAGCAGCCAGATCAGTACACTTGAATACAGCTGTGCTGTGGTTCCCTGACGGTGGCCGTGGAACAGCAGCCGGATCAGTACACTTGAATGGAGCTGTGCTGTGGTTCCCTGACGGTGGCCGTGGAACAGCAGCTGGATCAGTACACTTGAATGGAGCTGTGCTGTGGTTCCCTGACGGTGGCCGTGGAACAGCAGCTGGATCAGTACACTTGAATGCAGCTGTGCTGTGGTTCCCTGACGGTGGCCGTGAAGCAGCAGCCGGATCAGTACACTTGAATGCAGCTGTGCTGTGGTTCCCTGACGGTGGCCGTGAAGCAGCAGCCGGATCAGTACACTTGAATGCAGCTGTGCTGTGGTTCCCTGACGGTGGCCGTGAAGCAGCAGCCGGATCAGTACACTTGAATGGAGCTGTGCTGCGGTTCCCTGACGGTGGCCGTGGAACAGCAGCTGGATCAGTACACTTGAATGGAGCTGTGCTGTGGTTCCCTGATGGTGGCCGTGAAGCAGCAGCCGGATCAGTACACTTGAATGCAGCTGTTCTGTGGGTCCCTGGCGGTGGCCGTGGAGCAGCAGCTGGATCAGTACACTTGAATGGAGCTGTGCTGTGGTTCCCTGATGGTGGCCGTGAAGCAGCAGCCGGATCAGTACACTTGAATGCAGCTGTTCTGTGGGTCCCTGCCGGTGGCCGTGGAGCAGCAGCTGGATCAGTACACTTGAATGGAGCTGTGCTGTGGTTCCCTGATGGTGGCCGTGAAGCAGCAGCCGGATCAGTACACTTGAATGCAGCTGTTCTGTGGGTCCCTGGCGGTGGCCGTGGAACAGCAGCTGGATCAGTACACGTGAATGCAGCTGTGCTGCGGTTCCCTGATGGTGGCTGTGGAACAGCAGCTGCATCAGTACACTTGAATACAGCTGTGCTGTGGTTCCCTGACGGTGGCCGTGAAGCAGCAGCTGGATCAGTACACTTGAATGGAGCTGTGCTGTGGTTCCCTGACGGTGGCCGTGGAACAGCAGCTGGATCAGTACACTTGAATGGAGCTGTGCTGTGGTTCCCTGACGGTGGCCGTGGAACAGCAGCTGGATCAGTACACTTGAATGCAGCTGTGCTGTGGTTCCCTGACGGTGGCCGTGAAGCAGCAGCCGGATCAGTACACTTGAATGCAGCTGTGCTGTGGTTCCCTGACGGTGGCCGTGAAGCAGCAGCCGGATCAGTACACTTGAATGCAGCTGTGCTGTGGTTCCCTGACGGTGGCCGTGAAGCAGCAGCCGGATCAGTACACTTGAATGGAGCTGTGCTGCGGTTCCCTGACGGTGGCCGTGGAACAGCAGCTGGATCAGTACACTTGAATGGAGCTGTGCTGTGGTTCCCTGACGGTGGCCGTGGAACAGCAGCCGGATCAGTACACTTGAATGGAGCTGTGCTGTGGTTCCCTGATGGTGGCCGTGAAGCAGCAGCCGGATCAGTACACTTGAATGCAGCTGTTCTGTGGGTCCCTGCCGGTGGCCGTGGAGCAGCAGCTGGATCAGTACACTTGAATGGAGCTGTGCTGTGGTTCCCTGATGGTGGCCGTGAAGCAGCAGCCGGATCAGTACACTTGAATGCAGCTGTTCTGTGGGTCCCTGCCGGTGGCTGTGGAGCAGCAGCTGGATCAGTACACTTGAATGCAGCTGTGCTGTGGGTCCCTGGCTGTGGCCGTGGAACAGCAGCTGGATCAGTACACGTGAATGCAGCTGTGCTGCGGTTCCCGGATGGTGGCTGTGGAACAGCAGCTGCATCAGTACACTTGAATACAGCTGTGCTGTGGTTCCCTGACGGTGGCCGTGAAGCAGCAGCTGGATCAGTACACTTGAATGGAGCTGTGCTGTGGTTCCCTGACGGTGGCTGTGGAACAGCAGCTGGATCAGTACACTTGAATGGAGCTGTGCTGTGGTTCCATTACGGTGGCCGTGGAACAGCAGCTGGATCAGTACACTTGAATGGAGCTGTGCTGTGGTTCCCTGACGGTGGCCGTGGAACAGCAGCTGGATCAGTACACTTGAATGCAGCTGTGCTGCTGTTCCGTGACGGTGGCCGTGGAACAGCAGCTGGATCAGTACACTTGAATGGAGCTGTGCTGCAGTTCCCTGACGGTGGCTGTGGAACAGCAGCCGGATCAGTACACTTGAATGGCCCTGTGCTGTGGTTCTCTGACGGCGGCCGTGGAACAGCAGCTGGATCAGTACACTTGAATGGAGCTGTGCTGTGGGTCCCTTACGGTGGCCGTGGAACAGCAGCTGGATCAGTACACTTGAATGGAGCTGTGTTGCGGTTCCCTAACAGTGGTCAGGATCGGGGAATACTTGAGTAGCACTGTGCTTCTGTCACCTGATGGTGGCATACCAGCTCAAATCCGTATTAACCCTCCATCTCCCAGGCCTTGCAGGCTAATGCCCGCCATGACTTCTTGCACTCACCTTGCACATGGCTGAGCGGCTCCAGGGCAGTCCCGTCCCAGTCCTCCTTTGAAGACATGATCCTGGGGAAGACAGACAAAGCGTTGCTGACTACTGCGATCTTAACGTCTAATCTCCTTCCGTTTGGAGGTGTGTGCGCGTGTTTGGGCGAGGACTGTCCCCTCGGTTACAGACATTTGACGAGTCGCCAACTTTCTCACAAAGTGTTCAGTGAAATATGATTCTGCCACCGCTCAGGATACTCCACACACCCACGCCAGCTATTGTCTCCTGTTATCAGCCATGTCAGGCTGTGGAGAAGGAGGGATGCCAGAAATGCCTATCCCCCCCCCTCACACACATGCATGCTCAGCTTGGTCAGGCATGCATGTGTCCTGAATGGGGAGGGAAGAGAAAGACGCTGTCAAGACACCGCTAGAGGGCGATTTCTGTTGAAATCCAACATATCTGACTTTGCTTCGGTCCATGGGGGTCAATTACAACGTTATAGGGGGCGCGCCACGGTGCCAGGAGCAGGGACGGGGCATTGGGCCTGACACAGTTATTACATTTTATGCCTGAAAACAGGTGTAAAAGTGGAGTGAAAACTGCAGTACTACAGTCAGGGGCTGGAGAAAGTGTTACTTCAGGTGCATGGACTGTCGGAGGTGCGCCTGATTTATGACAAGGGGTGAGTCTCCTCAAAAAAATTAGGTGCTTTCTCCACCAGCGCAGGGGGAAACAAAGACTGGCGTAAAACACTTTGTAAATGCCCCCCCCCCATGTTCTTCTATGACAGCACATGTATATACTGATTTTAAAGGGGTTTTCTGGGTCTTCCGCATTGATGGTGTATCCTCAGGATAGGTCATAAATATCTGATTGGTGGGCGTCCGCCACAGTCTCTTCCTAGGTCAGTGACCTTCAAGTGAATGGGGCATGAGCTGCAATACCAAACACGGCCACTATACAATGGACGGCGCTGTGCTTGGTGAGAGAAGGCTGCGGCGCCACTGCGAACCGGAAAACCCCTTTAATGCGTTTATTCACACATCGTTATATTTCCCTAGACCATGGGTCAGTGGAAAACCCACGGACACAGGCACTACTTCGGTCCATGCAATCCACAGACAGGACACGGGGGCCACCATCGGTCGGTCTGTATTTCACGGGTCATTGCTCGGAGACCTTTTAGAGGTCCTCTCTTCAGCCTAGCACTGCACGTGGAAAAGAGACGACACGTGGACCAAAGACGGACACTGTATATCATCATGGATGTAAGTAGTGTCCCTATAGCGTATATACTGTATACACCCCGCAGGATACAAGGTAAGTGTCCCTATATCGTATATACTGTATACACCCCGCAGGACAGAACAAGGTAAGTGTTCCTATAATGTATATACTGTATACACCCCGCAGGACAGAACAAGGTAAGTGTCCCTATAGCGTATATACTGTATACACCCCGCAGGACAGAACAAGGTAAGTGTCCCTATAATGTATATACTGTATACACCCCGCAGGACAGAACAAGGTAAGTGTCCCTATAGCGTATATACTGTATACACCCCGCAGGACAGAACAAGGTAAGTGTCCCTATTGTGTATATACTGTATACACCCAGCAGGACAGAACAAGGTAAGTGTCCCTATGGTGTATATACTGTATACACCCCGCAGGACAGAACAAGGTAAGTGTCCCTATAGCGTATATACTGTATACACCCCGCAGGACAGAACAAGGTAAGTGTCCCTATAATGTATATACTGTAAACACCCCGCAGGACAGAACAAGGTAAGTGTCCCTATAGTGTATATACTGTAAACACCCTGCAGGACAGAACAAGGTAAGTGTCCCTATAGTGTATATACTGTAAACACCCTGCAGGACAGAACAAGGTAAGTGTCCCTCTAATGTATATACTGTATACACCCCGCAGGACAGAACAAGGTAAGTGTCCCTATAGTGTATATAATGTATACACCCCGCAGGACAGAACAAGGTAAGTGTCCCTATAGCGTATATACTGTATACACCCCGCAGGACAGAACAAGGTAAGTGTCCCTATAATGTATATACTGTAAACACCCCGCAGGACAGAACAAGGTAAGTGTCCCTATAGTGTATATACTGTAAACACCCCGCAGGACAGAACAAGGTAAGTGTCCCTATAATGTATATACTGTATACACCCCGCAGGACAGAACAAGGTAAGTGTCCCTATGGTGTATATACTGTATACACCCCGCAGGACAGAACAAGGTAAGTGTCCCTATGGTGTATATACTGTATACACCCCGCAGGACAGAACAAGGTAAGTGTCCCTATAGCGTATATACTGTATACACCCCGCAGGACAGAACAAGGTAAGTGTCCCTATAGCGTATATACTGTAAACACCCCGCAGGACAGAACAAGGTAAGTGTCCCTATAGTGTATATACTGTATACACCCCGCAGGACAGAACAAGGTAAGTGTCCCTATAATGTATATACTGTATACACCCCGCAGGACAGAACAAGGTAAGTGTCCCTATAGTGTATATACTGTAAACACCCCGCAGGACAGAACAAGGTAAGTGTCCCTATAGCGTATATACTGTATACACCCCGCAGGACAGAACAAGGTAAGTGTCCCTATAGTGTATATACTGTATACACCCCGCAGGACAGAACAAGGTAAGTGTCCCTATAGTGTATATACTGTATACACCCCGCAGGACAGAACAAGGTAAGTGTCCCTATAATGTATATACTGTATACACCCCGCAGGACAGAACAAGGTAGGTGTCCCTATAGTGTATATACTGTATACACCCCGCAGGACAGAACAAGGTAAGTGTCCCTATGGTGTATATACTGTATACACCCCGCAGGACAGAACAAGGTAAGTGTCCCTATAATGTATATACTGTAAACACCCCGCAGGACAGAACAAGGTAAGTGTCCCTATAATGTATATACTGTATACACCCCGCAGGACAGAACAAGGTAAGTGTCCCTATAGTGTATATACTGTATACACCCCGCAGGACAGAACAAGGTAATTGTCCCTATAATGTATATATTGTACACACCCCGCAGGACAGAACAAGGTAAGTGTCCCTATAGTGTATATACTATATACACCCCGCAGGATACAACAAGGTAAGTGTCCCTATAGCGTATATACTGTATACACCCCGCAGGACAGAACAAGGTAATTGTCCCTATAATGTATATACTGTATACACCCCGCAGGACAGAACAAGGTAAGTATCCCTATAGTGTATATACTATATACACCCCGCAGGATACAACAAGGTAAGTGTCCCTATAGCGTATATACTGTATACACCCCGCAGGACAGAACAAGGTAAGTGTCCCTATAATGTATATACTGTATACACCCCGCAGGACAGAACAAGGTAAGTGTCCCTATAGAGTATATACTGTATACACCCCGCAGGACAGAACAAGGTAAGTATCCCTATAGCGTATATACTGTATACACCCTGCAGGACAGAACAAGGTAAGTGTCCCTATATCGTATATACTGTATACACCCCGCAGGACAGAACAAGGTAAGCGTCCCTATAGAGTATATACTGTATACACCCCGCAGGACAGAACAAGGTAAGTATCCCTATAGCGTATATACTGTATACACCCCGCAGGATAGAACAAGGTAAGTGTCCCTATAGTGTATATAATGTATACACCCCGCAGGACAGAACAAGGTAAGTGTCCCTATATCGTATATACTGTAAACACCCCGCAGGATAGAACAAGGTAAGTGTCCCTATAGTGTATATAATGTATACACCCCGCAGGACAGAACAAGGTAAGTGTCCCTATATCGTATATACTGTATACACCCCGCAGGACAGAACAAGGTAAGTGTCCCTATAGTGTATATACTGTATACACCCCGCAGGACAGAACAAGGTAAGTGTCCCTATAGTGTATATAATGTATACACCCCGCAGGACAGAACAAGGTAAGTGTCCCTATATCGTATATACTGTATACACCCCGCAGGACAGAACAAGGTAAGTGTCCCTATAATGTATATACTGTATACACCCCGCAGGACAGAACAAGGTAAGTGTCCCTATAATGTATATACTGTATACACCCCGCAGGACAGAACAAGGTAAGTGTCCCTATAGTGTATATACTGTATACACCCCGCAGGACAGAACAAGGTAAGTGTCCCTATAATGTATATACTGTAAACACCCCGCAGGACAGAACAAGGTAAGTGTCCCTATAGTGTATATACTGTATACACCCCGCAGGACAGAACAAGGTAAGTGTCTCTATAATGTATATACTGTATACTCCCCGCAGGACAGAACAAGGTAAGTGTCCCTATAGCGTATATACTGTAAACACCCCGCAGGACAGAACAAGGTAAGTGTCCCTATAGTGTATATACTGTATACACCCCGCAGGACAGAACAAGGTAAGTGTCCCTATAATGTATATACTGTATACACCCCGCAGGATAGAACAAGGTAAGTGTCCCTATAGCGTATATACTGTATACACCCTGCAGGACAGAACAAGGTAAGTGTCCCTATAGTGTATATACTGTATACACCCCGCAGGAGTCAGGACAGAACAAGGTAAGTGTCCCTATAGCGTATATACTGTATACTCCCCGCAGGATAGAACAAGGTAAGTGTCCCTATAGCGTATATACTGTATACTCCCCGCAGGATAGAACAAGGTAAGTGTCCCTATAGTGTATATAATGTATACACCCCGCAGGACAGAACAAGGTAAGTGTCCCTATATCGTATATACTGTATACACCCCGCAGGATACAACAAGGTAAGTGTCCCTATAATGTATATACTGTATACACCCCGCAGGACAGAACAAGGTAAGTGTCCCTATAGTGTATATACTGTATACACCCCGCAGGACAGAACAAGGTAAGTGTCCCTATAGTGTATATACTGTATACACCCCGCAGGACAGAACAAGGTAAGTGTCCCTATAATGTATATACTGTATACACCCCGCAGGACAGAACAAGGTAAGTGTCCCTATAGCGTATATACTGTATACTCCCCGCAGGACAGAACAAGGTAAGTGTCCCTATAGCGTATATACTGTATACACCCCGCAGGATACAACAAGGTAAGTGTCCCTATAATGTATATACTGTATACACCCCGCAGGACAGAACAAGGTAAGTGTCCCTATAGTGTATATACTGTATACACCCCGCAGGATACAACAAGGTAAGTGTCCCTATAATGTATATACTGTATACACCCCGCAGGATACAACAAGGTAAGTGTCCCTATAGTGTATATACTGTATACACCCCGCAGGATACAAGGTAAGTGTCCCTAGTGTATATACTGTATACACCCCGCAGGACAGAACAAGGTAAGTGTCCCTACAGCGTATATACTGTATACACCCCGCAGGACAGAACAAGGTAAGTGTCCCTACAGCGTATATACTGTATACACCCCACAGGATACAAGGTAAGTGTCCCTATAGTGTATATACTGTATACACCCCGCAGGATACAAGGTAAGTGTCCCTAGTGTATATACTGTATACACCCCGCAGGACAGAACAAGGTAAGTGTCCCTATAGTGTATATACTGTATACACCCCGCAGGACAGAACAAGGTAAGTGTCCCTACAGCGTATATACTGTATACACCCCACAGGATACAAGGTAAGTGTCCCTAGTGTATATACTGTATACACCCCGCAGGACAGAACAAGGTAAGTGTCCCTATAGTGTATATACTGTATACACCCCGCAGGACAGAACAAGGTAAGTGTCCCTACAGCGTATATACTGTAAACACCCCGCAGGATACAACAAGGTAAGTGTCCCTATAGTGTATATACTGTATACACCCCGCAGGATACAAGGTAAGTGTCCCTAGTGTATATACTGTATACACCCCGCAGGACAGAACAAGGTAAGTGTCCCTACAGCGTATATACTGTAAACACCCCGCAGGATACAACAAGGTAAGTGTCCCTATAGTGTATATACTGTATACACCCCGCAGGATACAAGGTAAGTGTCCCTAGTGTATATACTGTATACACCCCGCAGGACAGAACAAGGTAAGTGTCCCTACAGCGTATATACTGTATACACCCCGCAGGACAGAACAAGGTAAGTGTCCCTACAGCGTATATACTGTATACACCCCACAGGATACAAGGTAAGTGTCCCTATAGTGTATATACTGTATACACCCCGCAGGATACAAGGTAAGTGTCCCTAGTGTATATACTGTATACACCCCGCAGGACAGAACAAGGTAAGTGTCCCTAGTGTATATACTAATGTAATGGGATGAAGGTAAGTCCAGCCATAGACAGTGCACACCTCTGCTCCATACTCCGGGCGGCTACCTACTGTACGTACACTCACCTGCGGCTCGAGCTGCCGGATCTCACCCCCCACACCGGGCACAATGAGGTGGGGACACTGGGGACTGGGTGGGCGGGGCAGACAGGTGTTGTGGGCGGGGCAGACAGTTACCACGGGCGGGGCTTGTCCTCTGGCGGCAGGTGAGGCGGGAGTGAGCGGGGCGGGCACTGAGCTTCCCCCATGTCCTCCCCTCTCCGTATGTCAGTGCAGTCTGCTAATACTACTACTCCCAGCATGCTGGTCTGAAAACTGTGGTAAAACTACAACTCCCATCAGGCTTCCAGTCAGTAATCTGCCACATGTAGTGAAACAACATCTCCCAGCATGTTGTGTCATTCGGTGGTTTGCAACCTGTGGTAAAACTACAACTCCCAGCATGCTATGTCGTTCAGTGGTTTGTAACTCCCAGCATGCTGTCAGTTTCTGGTCTGGAAACTGGTAAATCTACAACTCCCAGTATGCTGTGGCAGTAAATGGTCTGCAATCTGTAATGAAACAACAACTCCCAGCATGCTTGTGTTTGGTCTGCATTCTGTAGTCAAACTACAACTCCCAGCATGATGTTTCTGTTAGCGGTTTGCAACCTATAGTATAACAAGAAATCCCAGTGGGCCGTGTCAGTGATTTGCTCTACCCGTCATGAATGCTGGGGGTTGTAGTCTCCCCACAGCTTGAGCTCCTCGATTTCTGAGGAGGAGTCCGATGTCATGTCTACACTAGACCAGCAGGTGGCGCTGCTATACCACTGCGCCATAGCCCGCCCGCGGCCGAGGAGGCTCCTGGCCTGAGCCTGTGGAGGTCATTACATGATGCGGCCATGTTCCCGGGTCACTGCATGTGTCATACCTGTCAGCGAGGCTGGGACCAGATGATCCTCGTCACCACAGGTACTGAGCTTCGGACAGCAGTAATCTGCTTGTTATTATTGGCCTCCATGGTCCCCTGTGCTGCCCCAGTGGGATTACTGTATATTTGCTCTTCAAGGGCATCTGTCAGCAGTTTTGTACCTCTGACACTGGCTGACCTGTTACATGTGCACTTGGCAGCTGAAGGCATCTGTGTTGGTCCCATGTTCATATGTGCCCGCATTGCTGAGAAAAATTATGTTTTATTATATGCAAATGAGCCTCTAGGAGCAACGGGGGCGTTACCATTGCACCTAGAGACTCCGCTCTCTCTGCTAGTGCTGCGTCCTCTGTAATTTGATTGACCGGACCAGGTGTGATGACATCACTGCCTGTCAATCAAAGTGCAGAGGACGCAGCAGTTGCAGAGAGAGCAGAGCCTCTAGGTGCAATGGTAACGCCCCCGTTGCTCCTAGAGGCTCATTTGCATATGATAAAACATAATTTTTCTCAGAAATGTGGGCACATATGAACATGGGACCAACTTCAGCTGCCGAGCGCACATGCAACAGGTCAGCCAGTGCCATAGGAGCAAAACTGCTGACAGATGCCCTTTAATATGCCTTTACGTCATCTTAAGTCAAACACTACATGCTTATGCTTGCTGTCAGTGAGTGGAAACGTTCATCTAGAAGTTGAGACAGTTTGGTTGCAGTGATTTTTACACAAATGTTGCTGAAAATCACAATGAGAAAACTTCACGCTAAGGCTGCATTCAGACCGTAAGTGTTTTGTGGTCCGAAAAATTGCGGATCCGCAAACCACGGACACTGGCCGTGGAAACGCCCACAGCAAGCCCTATATAGAAATGCCTGTTCTTGATTGCGGACAAGAATAGGACATGCTCTGTATGTTTTTTTTTCCGGAGCCACGGAACAGCGGATGCGTACAGTACACGGTGTGCCCTCCGCATCTTTTGCTGCCCCATTGAAATGAATGGGTCCGCACCCGTTCCGCAAAATGGTGGAACGGATGCGGACCCAGAAATGCGGTCGTCTGAATGGACCCTAAGATTTCGGGCGCGCGGGTTTCAGCGTGGATTCGGTGCCGGAAACTGGGCTGAATCTGCACTAAAATCGCCTTCCATTGTTTTCAATGGGAGGCCGCACCACAGTTCATGCAGCCGAGGGTCAAGGTGAGATTTTCAAAATCGCACGTCCGCGGTGCGCAAGTATTCAATGCGGAAACTGACCCGCGGTGTGGATTTCAAAATCCGCACCATGTCAGTGCAGATTTTCAGTGCAAATTTCACCCTTTCGCGGTGCAAGCAGCGGGATCCGGGGCAAATCCACCCCAAAATCCGCAAGTGACGCCTAGAAAATCTACGTAAACTGCACGACCATGTGCATATATCGGGGTGTATTCAGACGTAGATGCGCGGCCAATAAACGTATCTTAAAACCACGGTACACTGCGCGGGCATGCCGCATGTGAACGCAGCCTAAAGACTCTGTAGTAGAGATCAGCGAATCGATTTGTATAAATCAAATTTAACATATTCGTTTTTTTTGAGCGGCGAGCCAACCCTTACCCCCTCCCCTTTCCCCATTGATATTTTTTGCAGATTGCACATGGATCCATAAAAAAAAAAACGGACCGCACACAGATGTAATTTGTGTGGCCTTTCCATAAAAAGATAGAACATGTCCTAACTTCTCGGAGCACGGATCCAGTAAGGTCAATGGGTCTGGAAAAAAAACAAAAACGGACCTCAAACGGACGCCATCTGTGTTTTACGGATACGGTTTTACAGATGACTGCTGTCGGCTGGGTTGACTGGCCGCCCACCATGGCCAACGTACACAGGATTTTGAAAGCGATGCCTTATTTTACCTTCAAAATCCCGCATCCCTTGGCCGCCGCGGGTAGGCATGGTTTAGTTTGCAGTGTGTGAACACAACCTTACAATAATCGGATCTGCGCCCGACCGATCAGTCGTTTATGACCCTTCTCGGGTGCAGAGGTTCTTGATCCGACTTCATAGGTAACATGGCTGCAGTGCCATTGAAAATGCATGGTCTGCGCGTACGTTTTTTTTTTGCCCCGTGCCGTCCTTACCATCCATGGGCGGCCTCCGTCTTGGTCGTTTGCCTGTTGTGGTATCAACAAGGAACAGAATGTGAGAAGCAGTTTCACTCCTGGGAAATAAACAGATCATTAGGCTGAAATGTGCTGCAAATACCATGTGCATAATATGGGCTCCAGCCATCTGAGCAGATTACCGCGGGCGGAAAAAGACAGCTCTCCGTCAGTGCCAGATCCTCGGAGAACGCCGGCCTCGCATAGTGGGTGAGTAATGGACAGGCTACACAGTCATTATGGCGACCAGCTAATATGCAGAGTAACCGCCGCGTGCAGCAGCTAGACCGGCTGGTAGGTTGTCACCGGTATCTGGACCCTGTCACCTCTGCAGATGATCAATGTAAGGCCTCATGCACACGACCGTTGTTGTGTTCCCTTCCGCAAAATGGGGTTCCGTTGTTCCGTGATCCGTTTCCGTGCGTCTTCCTTTTATTTTTGGAGGATCTCCAGACATGAAGGAAAGTAAAAAAAAAAATCTAAGTCAAGTTTGCCATGCAAATGATAGGAAAAAAACGGACGCGGATGACAATCTTGTGTGCCTCCGTGTTTTTTCACGGTCCCATTGACTTGAATGGGTCCGCGAACCGTTTTCCGTGAAAAAAATAGGACAGGTTATATTTTTTTGACGGACTGAAACCACGGATCACGGACGCGGATGACAAACGGTGCATTAGCCGAGTTTTCAACGGACCCACTGAAAGTCAATGGGTCCGCAGAAAATCACGAAAAACGGAACAACGGACACGGAATGAAACAACGGTCGTGTGCATGAGGCCTAATAATCATACTGGAGCGTCTTTCTCATAACTCTGCCTTGTGTTGTTCCTCTGTTATTCCTCCTGAATATTTATTAATAAATTGACAACTGGGAGGGGCCATTCCCCTTGTCAAAGGGGCGTGTTCTGATACTGTCACCAAAAAAAAAAAAGTAAATGCACGCGGAAGCAAAATGTATAGAAAGCACTTTATTAACAATTCATCAAAAACTATATATATATATATATAATAAGTTAAAAAAAAAGCAGGCATAACCAGCAGCTGTTCTGTGAGTAGGACTATTGGGGTCCATTCACACGTCCGCAATTGCGGACCCATTCATTTCTATGGGGCAGCACGATGTGCTGCCTGGACACGGAATTGCGGACCCGCACTTCCGGGTCCGCAATTCCGTTCCCGAAAAAAATAGAACATGTCCTATTCTTGTCCGCAATTGCAGACAGGAACAGGCATATTCTATTAGTGTCGGCAATGTGCGGTCCGCAAAATGCGGAATGCACATTGCCTCTGTCCGTGTTTTGCGGATCCGCAAAACACGTTGCGGACGTGTGAATGGACCCTTAAAGGACTGTTTTTTCTGGGAACGGTGGGGCCCAAAACTGGACGCTGACCAGCCAGCTAATATAAAGCCTGGGATTTCGGATCTTAATGCCTCTGCGTTTATAATAGGGTGAGAATGATAAGACTGACCCGGATACAATGTGCAGTCGCTGCCTCCACCTGCAGTCTTTCCTGTTACGCGCCGTCTCATTTTATCATACTAATTATTGTTTTTCATTTTTCAGCCCGAGCCGTCGTCTGTTTCCCGTCCTGACAGAAAGACCTCTGCACAGCTCCTGTCTCCTAATCCTCCATCCAAAGGTAAGGTCATTAGTAACACACTGTACTGCTGGGTCATAGGGGTATTCCTACTGGCACCCCTCCGACCTCATCGCGAGGCTGTGGCCAGAGGAGACCGGAAACGGCCACGCTGGATGTGCACCTGTTTGTTGCTCCGACCATGCCGGACAGGGTCGGCAGCGGGTTGGGGTTTGTGGGGGCGGTGGTGAGTGCCTCTCTAGCGATAGGTCTGATTTACATGAGGACTACCCTTTCTGTAAGTGCCACTGGAAGTTTCGGAGTATTACGGAATATAGCGGCTATCCAAATGGACCTTCCTCAGTGCAGGACCTTCTGTGATGCCTCTATACCAGGCATGCTGGGAGTTGTAGTTTTGCAACAGCTGGAGGGCCACAGTTTGGACATGCCTGCTCTATACGCTAACACACTATAGAATTTAAAGGGGTTCTCCACAATTTTTATACTGATGGCCTAACCTCAATATGAGCGGTCCCCATCGATCATCTGTATGAGGAAGGCACGGCCCTTACCGAAACTCTGGTGAGCGCCACGGCCTTCTCTCAGCTTACCAAGCACAGCGCCATCTGTTATATAGTGGGTGTGCTTGGTATTGCAGCTCAGGCCTATTGACTGGCCATGTGACCAATGAACATGACGTCACTGGTCTAGGAAGAGGCCTTAGTGCTTATGGAGCGCCACCGGGTCATACGTTTAACCTAATCATTTCTACAGCTGTTGTGGTTCATGGAAAGTTGTCACAGCCCCCCCCTCCCCCCTGCACGTCGTTTTAATTCATGATCATGGGAAATGTGTGACTGACACTCGACCGTGTAAATGCCCCGTGGCTGTTCCGGTTAGCGGTCAAATGCTACTTCAGATCCACATAAAGCTGCAAATTGTGTCTCTTGATACACCGCCTTAAAGCCCCATTTGGCATAGGCCTAAAGCAGTGATTAAGAGATTTCCGGGATTCCTAGCGTTCAGTGCTGACTGTTCAGTCGCAGGGCGCGGGTACGTTGGCTCTGTGAGGGAATGATTTTGATTTCTGAGCCCAATATGAGGTGGGAGGTCCGTGCGATGAAAGTAGTAGAGCGCCCTCTAGTGGACCCAATCCGAACCTGCTCGTTGTCCACTTTTTCCTGGACACACTTTGTCTTGCTATAGCTCAAAAATTATACTAGTTTGTATATTCTGAAAAATCTGAAAAATCACTTTCGGCAAATCATTTGGGAGCATATTTGAGCATGCTATAGGCTGCTATCATCATAACAGTAACCGGCAGAGAGCAGATAACTGACTGGGCCCTGCAGTGGACCAGTGGGGCCCCATACACTTCATTGCGTGCTGTATTATGGCTCCGCACAATTTTACTAGCTCAGTGCCCTGGAATCCGGACGTGCTCACTCTCCCATTTTGCGGATCGCTACGTCCTGCCCTTTGTTAGAACCGCCTATTCTAGGGACATGCGGAACGGACGCGCGCGCGTGCTGCCTGCGTCTTTTGCGGCCCCCATTAAAATGAAAGGGTCCGCAAAAACTATCCGGACCAAAACTACGGTCGTGTGCATGAGCCCTGTGGCGTGCATGGAGAATAACCTACCCCTGAGCACACATTTTCGAAGGCAGAGTCTATAGCCGCGTGGGGGCTCCGTAGATTTATAACATGTCGTCCGAGCGCCTACGAGGATCTCAAGAACTAGATCTTGTGATGATATTAAAAGACTGTGTTCATTACTCTATGTCTGGGGCTCGTCTAACTTCTCCTTCATTTCCTTCAGCTTGAAAGGGGTTAACCCTGTCGGTCAGAGTTTACAATGCCCTGACAAGGAAGTGATTCGCAGAGTCTCTTGACACTTGGAAGCCAACTCTTTCCTCCTCCTGCCGCTGAGTCCGGGAGAACACAAGACCTTGCCGATCCACCACCCGGCGTCGGGAAGCGATTTGGATATTGTAGCACAAGGTTTACCATCTAGGTGCCGGCAGCGACGAGAGCCGTTCTCCAGCCAGGAGGGGGTTAATCTCTGGGCAGCTGTTGCTGCTTCCTCCTTGGACCAATTCACAGAAAGCAGCCTGCCGCATCCAGACATAAGAAGAGAAATAGAGAAAAGGGGGAGGGCAGGGTGAAGGAGGAAAAACGAGAACTACCCCTCCTCATATTCCCCTGACAATACCAGCATTGGATGACATCACATGGAGGGGGAGTGATTTGTGGGTACTGTAGACTTTATGTGTGAACATACATCACTTCCTAGTGTTATAGAAGGGGGCACCCTGGCCGCTCAGCCTGCCTCTGCCTTCACAGCCCCTCTGGATGTCGCACACCGCTGCCTCGATTAATACATGGCTTTCCTACCCAACAATGGACTGCACCATCCTCCAGCCAGGAGAGTGTATTCAAGGTATGTAGCGGACGGACGGACGCATGCACTGTATACATTGCACAGGGATCCACAGTGAACGGGGAGAGAGAGGGAGGGAGGAGAGGGGTGTATAATTGGAAGGGAGGAGAGGAGCAAGACTTCACATATAGCGCTGATTCCGAGGAGCTGCGGGCACGTCGTCGGGCACAGTCATAGGCGCAGAATTGGATTTACCGCACAGCCGTCAGCCTGGAACAGGTGCTGAGGATATAGCGGTGGTGTATAGGGAGCGCGTCCGCACAGGTGATACCTCCGACAGCGGTCACCTGTCCGTTTCCTCATACGTCCAATTATATTTTTGGATTAAAGGTTGTGGTGTTGGCAGCATGGTAGGGGGAAGGTATTTTGTTATGCACAGGAAGGGAGACGTTTTTTGCACAACAGATTTCCTGTGGAAAAGCAAACTGCGACAATACCATATTTTATAATATATTATATAAAATATATACCGTATAATAGATATATCGTATAACATATACGGTTATACAGTATATTACATATACCGTATAAAATATATACTGTGTAATATACATATACCGTATAATACTGTATAATATATATACCGTAATAAATACTGTATAATATATACCGTATAATAGATATATCGTATAATATATATATATATAGTATATTACATATACCATATAATATACGGTATATACCGTGTAATATACATATACCGTATAATATATACAGTATAATTAATTAGAGATGATCGAATTTCATATCTTGATGAATTACGTTATGGATTCTGTTACCATGGACCAAAACGCAATTCCATGACTGAATGCTTAATGGAATGCCTTTAGAGGAATTCCATCATAATAGAAGTCTATGGGCTGCAAAACGGGTCCGTCCCGGAGAGGACTCCCCTGCATAACGGAAACGGGACGGATCCGTTTTGCAGCCCATAGACTTCTATTATGATGGAATTCCTCTAAAGGCATTCCATTAAGCATTCAGTCATGGAATTGCGTTTTGGTCCGTGGTAACAGAATCCATAACACAATTCACCTTTTACCAGTAAACGAAGCGTGAACGAATTTCATAACCAGAAATTCGCTCATCTCTATATATAATATATATATAAAAGTTACCGTGCATTAATGCGCATTCACAAGGCACAATTATGTTGGAGCATTGACTCATTTTCCATTATTTTACAACTTTTTTTTTTTCTCACTTTCTTGGCCGTGCCTCCATTCTGTTTTTGAAAAGGTTGCAAAATGTTTGTGATATATGTCGCCCAATGACCAAAAAGTTGTATATTTTGGTTTGGTGGCCTTTAAATCTGACATCGGATACAATGTGTTCCCACCTGACAGGGGTTAGTGCGCCTCATACCCTCATTGTTTGGTGTTCTGTGAATCCCTGTGTCATGCTCCGCCCCCTCGGACCTTGAACTCGGTGTAAAATATTATATCCGTTTAGCCCGGAGTGTCCCTTTAATACAGTGAAACTACAAGCAAGAAGTGCTGGAACTTGTTGTCCTTGGTCCTTTAGCTGCTGTGCAATGGCTTTCCAGTGAGTGATGGAGGGGGTTATAGAGGCAGCGAGGCCATCGAGTAATGAACGTTTATTACTGGATCCGGCTGAACCGGCAGCCATGGGACCATAAAGCCTTCCTTGCCAGACGGGACTAGTGCAGGACAAAGGGGAGGTTGTACAGCCAGTGACACTGAGCAAATACACGCTGATCACCTAACAGCAGTGCCATCTGTTCGTGTGCACTAAGGCGACCTCCATGGCTGCTCCGGAGCTAACGGACATTGTTTTTCCTGGCTCTCCCAAGGTTAATGTAAAAAATTAAAATCTGACGTCATATAGGACATGACCATTTATTTCTAACAAAGCTAGACCGGCGTGCTTGATCACTATAGCATCAGCCTATAAGCGCTCCCATGGTCCCGGCCACCAGAGAGGACGGCACCGTTTCCTATAGTGTGCAAGCATGACCACCACTGAAGGATTGCAGGGTGGTCGTAAACCATTTAAACGAGCAGTGTATAATGTGATAGGAAAATGAATCCAGCCAGCGAAGGAAGCAATATGGAGAATCACAATACATTAGTAAGTGCCTTGTAATAACTTTCTCTATGTGATAAATGCTACTTACTGAAGTGAGACGACCCCTTTATTGCACCTGAAATGAAAAGTGAAGCACCTTCCGTTTTGTGTCTGCAGCTCATATGTGTCTCCATGGTTACATGCATGTTACAAACAAAGGGCTTATGCCAGGCATGTCCAAACTGCGGCCCTCCAGCTGTTACAAAACTACAACTCCCAGCATGCCCTAATAGCTGTAAGCTATGCAGGCATGCTGGGAGATGTAGTTTTGCAACAGCTGGAGGGCCGCAGTTTGGACATGCCTGGCTTATGCACACGACCGTTGTTGTTTTGCGGTCCGCAAATTACGGATCCTCAAAACACAAATACCGGCCATGTGCGTTCCGCATTTCACAGAACGGCCGGCCCATAATAGAACAGTCCTATACTTGTCCATAATGCGGACAGTAATAGGACATGTTCTGTTTTTTTGTGGAACGGACATACGGACACCGAGTCAATTCATTATTTTTTTTTTTTAAGTGACTTCAAAATTCTGCTAGGAATGAGCAGATGAAGGGTCCATTCACACGTCTGCATCCATTCTGCAATTTTGTGGAACGGGTGCAGACCCATTCTTTTTTAATGGGGCCGGAATGTGCTGTCCGCATTTGCGGATCCGTGCATCTGTTTCCGCAAAAAAATAGAACATGTCCTATTCTTGTCTGCAATTGCGGACAAGATTAGGCATTTTCTATTATAGTGCCAGCCATGTGCGGCCCGCAAATTGTGGAATGCACATTGCCAGTGTCCGTGTTTTGCGGATCCGCAGAACACTTACGGACGTGTGAATGGACCCTAAGTAAAGTCAAAATGTAGAAATGCTGCTGTAATAGAGACTGGTGTAGTCTGAGGAAGTTCCTTCTAAGGCTACATGCACACGACCGTTCTGCTTTTTTTGTGGTCCGCAAATTGTGGATCCATTAAAAACGTAAGCCGCCCGTGTGCCTTCTGCAATTTGCGCAACGGAACAGGCTGCCCATTGTAGAAATGCCTATTCTTGTCCGCAAAACGGACAAGAATAGGACATGTTATATGTTTTTTGCAGGACCACACTCCGTGTGCTGTCTGCATCTTTTGCGGAACCATTGAAGTGAATGGGTCCGCATCCAAGCTGCCAAAACGGCGGCTCGGATGCGGACGAAAACAACGGTCGTGTACATGAGGCCTAAGGCCTCTTTCACATAAGCGAGATTTTCGAAACAAACGCAGAGCTTCCTCACTGAATCCTGACCAATTCACTTCAATGGGTCTGTGCAGAGTTTTTCGTGCATCATTTCTGCGATCAGGAAAAATCGCAGCATGTTTTATATGGTGCGTTTTTCACACAGCCCTGGCTCCATAGAAGTGGAATGGGGCTTGCGTGAAAAACGGAAGGCATCTGGATGCAAAGCGTTTTGATGGTTGCTCGTGGATGTTCATTGTTATTGTTCAGTTTTTTTTCACGAACACGAAATACGCATGCAATCCGTACGGAAAACCCAGCAGTTTTCTTTCCTGAGCAGACCCTGACATGATCCGTATCATTCGCGTGAAAGAGGCGTTATATGAAAAAAACAATATCCTCCTTGTACGACAATCTCTCGTCTTCTCCAGACAAGCCACCTTACGTGCTGGGAATATCGGACTGGGCGCAGATGGTTTCAGCTATGGCCTCAGTATCTATCGGTACAGCTTCAGTTAAAGCCATGTGCAGGGAGCCAGGCAGGAGAAGGGAGGATGGGGTGGCTGTCCTCGGGGTGGCTGTCCTCGGGGTGGCGTCCTCACCCTGGCCCTCCCTGGGCTCTGCAGTGATGGGAGCGTCACACCTGTTCTTCCCCTCGGTGCACACCCTGGGATTTTGGGATGGCCGGGGTGCCCTCCATGTTAGGCGGATCGGTAGCAGTGCCGGAAAATGGTGGAAGCAATGACCAGGCCGCTTGACGGTAACAATCTCTTTACTAAGGATGATGGGTGTCGCGGTGCAATTACAAGTATTAGGCTTTCAAGTGTTTCACAAGACATTAGTTCTCCAGAAATCTTTGTATAGGTCAGGGATCAGCAACCTTCTGCATTCCAGCTGCTGTGAAACTACAACTCCCAGCATTCAGACACGCTCTGATCCCTGGTATAGGCAGTATAACGGTCCCCTCTAATCTCTCTCCAGATACCATGCAGTCTTCCCATATGACCAAAGGCGTGCAAGTCCTTGCCTTACATTTCTGCAGGGGTGCAGCCCTAAAAACGTATGGCTCTGGGTTCTGGATCCTGTGCTGAGGCCAGTGAATGGCTGCAGCGGTGCACTTGACCACAGACAGATGTCGCACCCTTAGCACCGAGTGGCAGTGACTAGACGAGGGGCTCTTTATTTTAAACTCTTTCCTGGCCCTAATTAAATTTGACTCCTTTAAGGCCCTTTTAGATGGTCTAGCTACTATCACTGTATAGACGGAGCCGCGAGCGCAGTCAGTCCGGTTTTTATTTTTGGCTGGAGGTCATTGACGTCACTGTGGTTTTTCTCTGATATTATTTTATAATCTTTTTTAGACACTGAGGATTGTGTTTTGCATTTACATCTTAATCCAGGGCTTCTCAAACTTTTTCTACTTGGACCCCACCCGCCGATTCATGGTGATGCCGAAGCAGCGGCCATATTGCCTCCATAGAACCGTGCAGCAATAATAAACAATGCCCCAATAACTACCCCTATAGTGCCCCCCCCCCCCCCAGTAGTATGTATCATGTATGTAGTCGTATGGTCCCCCAGTGGCTGAGGAAAGTGAAAAAGATTACGTCTCCTCGACCCCCGTCCCAGGCAGCCATCTGCGATGCATTGCAGGCCACTAGCCCTTTCCTGCCTGCCGTCCTGGTGCGGGCGATCCTGATGACGTCATCGTGCAGCCTGCCCCTCTGCCTGTTATTTTTTTTAACAAAGGTTTAGTTCCCCTTTAAGTGAACGTTGTTATATAACTTGTCATTAAAATGGCCTTTGCTCCAGCTTGAGACTTGTAAAGTAGCACAGGGGCGCGGCAGCGTCGCATAGGCTTTATTGGGGCTATATATTATGTCTAGGATAAAGAATATCAGTTGCAGGAAACGGCGCCACCCTTGTTTATGGGCTGTGGTGGGTATTGCATCTCATTAAGGGCTCGTTCACACGACCGTTGGTTTCCCGTGCCCGTATTGCGGATCCGCAACACACGGGCACCGTTCCGTTGTCATTCCGCATCACGGATGCGGACCCGTTCATTTCAATGCGTCCGCAAATCTGGAGATGCGGAACGGAAGCATGGAATGGAACACTACAGAAGTACTACGGAGTGCTTCCTGGGGTTCCGTTCCGTGCCTCCGCACCGCAAAAAGATAGAGCATGTTTTATCTTTTTGCGGAACGGAGGGATCGCGGACCCATTCAAGTCAATGGGTCTGCGATCCCCATGCGCCTGCCCCACGAAAGGTGCCCGTGCATTGCGGACCGCAATTTGCGGTCCACAGCATGGGCACGGGCTTCACACGTTCGTGTGAACGAGCCCTAAGCGTGTGTCAGACATGGCCTATACAAGGTCTCAGGCAGTAACCACAAACTACCTATACTGGTAACCAGTACATGCGGGTGCCCTTTATACTGCCAACCCCTCTTTTGTCTCTAAGGTCGCCCCAGTGCCAGTCAGTAAATCGGACAGCGCCTAGCATGCCGGAAATAGCTGCGGTTTGTTAAAATACTTGTCAAAAACAACATATTTTGCAAGGTTTGGTCTTTTTGTTGGGATTTATAAAAAAACAACTGTAAGGCCTCTTTTACACTACGTTTTTTTTTTTTTTTTCCCGTTTACGGGCCACTTTTTTGCGTTCTGTATACGGAACCATTCATTTCAATGGTTCCGCGAAAAAAACGCAATGTACTCCGTATGCTTTCCATTTCCGTTTTTCCGTTCCGTTGAATGATAGAACATGTCCTATTATTCATATTCAAGTCAGTGGGTCCGCAAAAAAACAAAACGGAACACATACGGAAATACATCCGTATGTCTTCCGTATCTGTTCCGTTTTTGCGGAACCATCTATTGAAAATGTATTGCCCAGCCCAATTTTACTATATATGCCATACGGAAAAACGGAACAGAAACGGAAACACAACGGAAACAAAAAAAAAAAACGAAACAATGGATCCGTGAAAAACGGTCATGTGAAAGAGGCCTAAGGCTGTGTTCACATCAGGTTTATGCCCCCTGTTTAACGTATGTACATGACGTATGCCTCCGACGTGTATTGGCATCCATCACCATAGGGTTCCACTGTAAAAAAACAAAACGAAAAAAAAACTTTGTGATGTTCACTTTTGCTTCCTTTTTTTCCCAACGTATACGTTAGACTGAGTTCACACTTCAGTTATTTCCATCAGTGATTGTGAGTCAAAACACAGAACAGGAGCAGAGCTTTCCCTTATACCTTATGTCTGTCGTCGCACTACTGGTTTTGGCTCACAAAATGAATGGGTCCGCAATTCCGTTCCGCAAAATGTGGAACAGAATTGCGGACGTGTGAATAGAGCCTAACTGATGGAAATAACTGAAGTGTGAACAACTGGCCTTAAAGGGTTTTTTCATGGGTTCAATAGTGATGACCTATCCTTAGGATAAGTCATCAGTATCGGATGAGTGGGGTCCAACACCCGGCACCCCCACCGCGGCCTCCTCACAGCTTACCAGACACAGCGCTGTCCATTATATAGTGGCCGTGCTTGGTATTGCAGCTCAGTCTCATTCACTTGAATGGGACTGAGCTGCACATAGGCCACACGGCCGATGAACGTGATGTCACGGCCTAGAAAGAGAGCGCTGCTCTCAGCGGAGCGCCAGCTGAACGGCAGTGGTGACAGGAGTCGGACCTCCACCAATTAGATATTAATGACCTATTGAATTCCCTGAAAACTCCTTTAAACTTGGACCAAAAACGTGGTGTGAACATGGCCGTACCATGTAAAACCAAGCCTCCATAGATGAGTAAAAGAGATCATGCTTAGGGATCTGTATACCGTACATGACTGTATGCTGTATACATCACCCTCTAACTATTCATCATCTGGTGCTGCCTTACCGCACACAAAGAGTGCTTTCCTGTACCTCCAAAAATAAGCGTAAAGTGATATAACAGGCCATCACCTGTCAGGGGACCCATGCCTGGCCTGTAGAGGTTTATGAACACATTTATTGCAGCACTCCATATACTGAGCACACAGCGCAGGCATAGTGTGAATGGACACTTACTGCTACCATCTGCGTTCCGCTGTAACGTGGCACCCACAGGAGGCTGTGGGCTCTACTATACCTATGGCTTCTCTCCGTCCTAAGTAATGACACTGGGAGGGTGTATTCATACTCACTGGTTAAATCCACATTGAAAATCGCATTGGTAAAATGCGGTTTTGCAGCACTCTTCTATGCGCTTGCAGTTTTTACAGGTGAAACACATTTGAGGTAATTTATTAAGACTAGAGTTTTAGAGGCGCTGGCCTCTACGTAACTTATGCGCATCCACCGCCCGCCTAAATCTATGCTAGCTGCCTTGCTGGCGTAGACTTAGATCACTTTCTACACCTAAAACAGGCATAGAAAATGGTAAACTAGACGGGTCGGTCAGCCAGCCCCCTTTAGAAGTCGCAGATTTGGCCGCAAATCCCCTTTGTGACCGAATCTGTGACAGATACACCCCAAATATTGATAAATGACCCCCATTTTTTAAAATCACATCGAGATTCGCCACTGCTGCTGGCATTTTCTTCCTGTCTAGTAGGGGATAACTATTAGATCTGGTGGGTCCTACCGCTGGGACCCCCACTGATCGCAAGAAATCAGCCCCCGTAACCCCTGCTGCCCCCCAGTGGCCAGTCACACGTGCGCACCTCCATTCATTTCTATGGGAATTCTGGAGATGTCCAAGAACAATGCTCAGTGATAGAAATTAATGGAGCTGCTGGGGCCATGTGCAACCGGGTGCTCCTTTCTTTTCAGGGGGGCTGCAGTGGGCATGGGTCTCTCGTTCTCGTGATCAGTGGGGGTTCCAGCAGTAGTACCCCCACCGATCTGTGCATAGGGGACAACTTGTAACAGCCGGAATACCCTTTTAATGTAAAAGCCTGAAGCACTGTGTGGGCCTAATTTTCTATTACATTTGGATCCTTGCCCTTCACAGCCTATTGTTTGGGAAAGAAACGTCACCTTGAGCCTGGCACCGTGAGCCCCCCCCCCCCCCCCGATTCTTCTTTTCCCCGCATGCAGCTGAATTTCCACCTCAGTAACTTGACAAATCAAATCTCCGCGACCATCGAGGAACTTGGTGAAAGGGTCGTGGTGCCTCACTTTCCAGTCTGTTGCACAACTAATCCCTGTCTGCAGCGAGGGCACAACCCTCTGAACCCGCCTGTCTCATGGACCCGTCACCCACTGTACTGTCCCCAGTTGCCCACATGGGAAAGTAAATGACAATCAGCTCTTCGCCCAGTGATTTAAATCCATTAGAAAAGGTTTAACGGGAATCCGTCTCCAGGACATTCACTGTTACACCAGGCACAATACATTGCGGGGCTCGATCAGCAGAATGTACCTTACACTTGCTTCATTCTGGAGAAAAGGGACTTTTATTCCATATGGAAATGAGTAATTAAGTGCCCCGAGGGCCCAAACTACCGTATGCACCTTCCTCCTTTATCCTCTCCCAGACCCTTCTTCTCCTTGATTGACAGGGCCAGACAAGGTGACAATGCAGGAACCTGGCCCTGTCAATCAAGGAGGACGGGGAGGAGCAAGGGTGCATTTAACTGTTCATTTACCTATGGGTTAAAAGAGAAGTCTAGGATAGCCATTGTACTAGCCTTGTGGGACAAGTCTAGGATAGCTATTGGACTAGCTTTGTGGGAGAAGTCTAGGATAGCCATTGGACTAGCTTTGTGGGAGAAGTCTAGGATAGCCATTGGACTTGCCTTGTGGGAGAAGTCTAGGGTAGCCATTGGACTAGCCGTGTGGGAGAAGTCTAGGATAGCCATTGGACTAGCCCTGTTGGAGAAGTCTAGGATAGCCATTGGACTAGCCTTGCGGGAAGAGTCTAGGATAGCCATTGGATTAGCCTTGTGGGAGAAGTCTAGGATAGCTATTGGACTAGCCTTGTGGAGGCTGTAATGGTCATCATATAGGTTGCCGAGGAGCATACATACAGTACTTATATATGTATATAAAAGGAATAATAGTTTGACTAAACAACAAGGGAAAGGTTTGTGTGCTTGTAATTCTTTTTAATTTAAAGGGAAAATGTACGTTATACATTTTACAAAAAAACAAACAAACATGCATCTAAACCACCTTATATGCCACCAAAACAGCTCTGACCTCTACCAATCTCCCGTGGTATCTGGCACAGTAGATCCTAACTCCTGTACGTTGCCTCCATGGATAGGACTTCATTTTCCAATACAACCAAAAGATTTTTTTTTTTGCTCTATTTAGAAGTGTGTGAATGTGTTTAGGCGTTGGCTTTGTCATTTCCTTTTTCTAGCATCTACCTCGCTTTTGCGTCAGTAAATCACTCGGACTGCTTTCCTGGCTGTCACCCGCTGGTCACAATAGAGACGGGCCGTTCTCGGCTGAACTTCCGGCACGCTGCAGCTTTCTTACCTGCGGCGGCCAAACATTTGTAGATGTACAGTTGTGGCCAAAAGTTTTGAGAATTACATAAATATTGGAAAAGTTGCTGCTTAAGTTTTTATAATAGTAATTTGCATATACTCCAGAATGTTATGAAGAGTGATCAGATGAATTGCATGGTCCTTCTTTGCCATGAAAATTAACTTAATCCCCCAAAAACCTTTCCACTGCTGTCATTAAAGGACCTGCTGAGATCATTTCAGTAATCGTCTTGTTAACTCAGGTGAGAATGTTGACGAGCACAAGGCTGGAGATCATTATGTCAGGCTGATTGGGTTAAAATGGCAGACTTGACCTGTTAAAAGGAGGGTGATGCTTGAAATCATTGTTCTTCCATTGTTAACCATGGTGACCTGCAAAGAAACGCGTGCAGCCATCATTGTGTTGCATAAAAATGACTTCACAGGCAAGGATATTGTGGCTACTAAGATTGCATCTCAATCGACAATTTATAGGATCATCAAGAGCTTCAAGGAAAGAGGTTCAATTCTTGTTAAGAAGGCTTCAGGGCGTCCAAGAAAGTCCAGCAAGCGCCAGGATCGTCTCCTAAAGAGGATTCAGCTGCGGGATCGGAGTGCCACCAGTGCAGCGCTTGCTCAGGAATGGCAGCAGGCAGGTGTGAGCGCATCTGCACGCACAGTGAGGCGAAGACTTTTGGAAGATGGCCTGGTGTCAAGAAGGGCAGCAAAGAAGCCACTTCTCTCCAAAAAAAACATCAGGGACAGATTGATCTTCTGCAGAAAATATGGTGAATGGACTGCTGAGGACTGGGGCAAAGTCATATTCTCCGATGAAGCCTCTTTCCGATTGTTTGGGGCATCAGGAAAAAGGCTTGTCCGGAGAAGAAAAGGTGAGCGCTACCATCAGTCCTGTGTCATGCCAACAGTAAAGCATCCTGAGACCATTCATGTGTGGGGTTGCTTCTAATCCAAGGGAGTGGGTTCACTCACAATTTTGCCCAAAAACAGAGCCATGAATAAAGAATGGCACCAAAACACCCTCCAACAGCAACTTCTTCCAACAATCCAACAACAGTTTGGTGAAGAACAATGCATTTTCCAGCACGATGGAGCACCGTGCCATAAGGCAAAAGGGATAACTAAGTGGCTCGGGGACCAAAATGTTGACATTTTGGGTCCATGGCCTGGAAACTCCCCAGATCTTAATCCCATTGAGAACTTGTGGTCAATCCTCAAGAGGCGGGTGGAGAAACAAAAACCCACTAATTCTGACAAACTCCAAGAAGTGATTATGAAAGAATGGGTTGCTATCAGTCAGGAATTGGCCCAGAAGTTGATTGATAGCATGCCCAGTCGAATTGCAGAGGTCCTGAAAAAGAAGGGCCCACACTGCAAATACTGACTCTTTGCATAAATGTCATGTAATTGTCGATAAAAGCCTTTGAAACGTATGAAGTGCGTGTAATTATATTTCACTACATCACAGAAACAACTGAAACAAAGATCTAAAAGCAGTTTAGCAGCAAACTTTGTGAAAACTAATATTTGTGTCATTCTCAAAACTTTTGGCCGCGACTGTAGATTTGTAGAGCATTATCATGTCATTTAGACATTAAAGGGAACCGGTCCCCGCTGTTCTGGACTATTCTCTACCGTAATACATGAGTCCAGATGTACTTTAGTTTTTGTTCTGCCCCTTGTTCCCCCGCTGTGAACACTCAAAGCTGCTCTGAAATACATGGTCAGGACTGCTGTGCCAGGCTCACATAAGGGTCCATTCACACGTCCGTATCAATGGTCCGGATCCGTTCCGAAATTATGCGGAACAGGTGTGGACCCATTTATTTTCAGTGGGGCCGGAATGGATGTGGACAGCACACTATGTGCTGTCTGCATCCGCACTTCCGGATTCGCAATTCCATTCCCGAAAAAAATAGAACATGTCCTATTCTTGTCCACAGCTGCGAACAAGAATAGGAATCCTCCATATAGTGTCGGCGATGTGCGGTGTCAGTGTTTTGCGGTCCGCAATACTCCAAATTGGGTTGACAGATTCCCTTTAATGGGACTTTCTTGAGGATATCAGCAGCCCCCCACCGTGATGTGACCCAGATCAGCTGCCATTCACTGACAGATATCCTTGCCCCTTTTTTAATACAAATTCAGCTCTTAGTCCTGCATTGGCAGAGTTACATGGTATCACAGCCGGCTTCCCCGACTCCTGCTGAGAATGGAGGGGCCTCCCGCTGCTCACCAGAAGCCGCTGCTTTTAACTTCACATGGCTTTTTCTCTAAATAGATAGTAGTTATTTAATTAATCCTGTAAAAATAAAAATATTACAGAATTCCCTATCTACTACTCGGTGGACTTAGGTAAAAGCACTTCAGCCGTTCACACTTCTATTTGGTAATAACAGGTGCATTTTTTATATTGTGTATATATATATATATTTTTTTTTTACCGCTCCATGCAATACCAATGATATCTTTGATTAATATGGAATAGTACCAATTATTCTGCTGTATGCATATAATAAATCTAATGCAGATACCGGGAGAATATGCTATAGGTACGACCTAATTTGCATAGTCCCCCCCCCCCCCATCTACTGATATGTGTGGTTTGGTTGATAAGATCTACGGTAATTTTCAAAATTTATAAAAAAAAATTTGCAGGTTAGATTTGAAGCCGTAGACCCAGTTCTGTCAGCCGGCAATGTAAACCACTTAATCGCCACCAATCTGGTTGGACTTGAACCCGTAGACCCAGTTCTGTAAGGATTTGCAATAAAGGGGTTATCTGGTAATTTATATTGATGACCTAGCGTCTGGATAGGTCATCGATATCAGATCGGCAGGGGTCCGAAACCCGGGTTCTCAGCTGTTAGAGGAGGCCTCATCCTAGGCCATGTGACATCACCGTACATCAGTCCCATTGAAGTGAATGGGACTGAGCTGCAATACCAAGCACAGCCACTATACTATTTACGGCGCTGTGCTTGGAAAGCTTTCCGGGAGCCGGCTGCACGCACCAGTGCCTTGACTGGGACCTTCCCCGCTGATATGATAATGATGACCTATCTTGCGGATAGGCCATCATTATCTTTACCTGGATAACCTTTTTAATGGCTGACAATAAAGTTGGGGTCCCATTCTCCTATCTAGAGAATGGGGCCCCTGAAGTGGAGGAGAGCACACTGCGCATGCGCAACAGGACCCCCCCATTCATTGCTATGGGAGTTTAAAAAACAGCCGGAAGTCCCATAGCAGCGAATGGAGAGTGGCCTCTTACGTCACTGCCAGAAATAGCTGAGCCAGCTATTTTCGGAACTCCCTTAGCGGTGAACTGAGGTTGGCCACGCTTGCGCAAGGTGCTCTCTGTTCCCCTCGGGGGTCCCATTCTGTAGATAGGAGCAGGTCCCAGAGGTGAGAGCCACACCTGACATTGATGCCATATCCTAGCAGTATGCCGTCAATGTCCATGGCCGTATTTAGGGTCCCAAATTGAGATCTTCTCCTCTGGAACACTGCCTCGATGGGACAACATGACGCCATACCGGATCTATGGACGCAGCACTTGTGGTCTTGATTTGTGGCTTCAGTTTTAGCCTAATGCATTCTGAATGGAGAGCAATCCGTTCAGGATGTCTTCAGTTCCGTCCCTTTTACGGTATTTAACTGGAGAAAATACTGCAGCATGCTGCGGTATTTTCTCCGGCCAAAATTCAGGAACACTTGCCGGAATGCCGGTGTTCTGCCACTTTTCTATACCCGGACAAAAGTCTATACCCGGAAGTGATGTAGCTGCACCGGAAGTCACGTGGACGCATTGGAATCAGCTGGAGGAGGGGGTGTGTGCGCTGCGCAAGCGCATTTAGCTAAAGTATGTTAATCTGGCAGAACGCCCGTGCATTTTCCCAGCCCTCCATTTCTTTACCATCCATCTCTTTCCTTACCATCCATTTCTTTCTTTACTATCAATGGCGGCATAGAGTTAGTTTTAGCAAAGGCCGAGCCCGATGCGTGGCGAGCGTACAAATTAATGTAGATTACGGGCTTGCGGCGTTCTGCCAGATTACTATACTTTAGCCCAGTGTTTCCCAACCAGTGTGCCTCCAGCTGTTGCAAAACTACAACTCCCAGCATGCCCGCACAGCCAAAGGCTGTCCAGGCATGCTGGGAGTTGTAGTTTTGCAACAGCTGGAGGCACACTGGTTGGGAAACACTGCTTTAGCCAAATGCGCTTGCGCAGCGCGCACACCCCCCTCCTCCAGCTGATTCCAACGCGTCCACGTGACTTCCGGTGCAGCTACATCACTTCCGGGTATAGACTTTTGTCCAGGTATAGAAAAGTGGCAGAACACCGGATTGAAATTGAAAGTATTAATGCTGGATCCAGTAACAAGTGTTCAAGAAATTGCCGCATTGACGGATCCGCGCAGACCTTTAACAATGTGAAAAAAAAAAAAACGGATCTGTTTTTCAGATGACCCCGGAGAGATGGATCCGTTTTTTTCAATGCATTTGTCAGACGGATCCGGAAACTAATGATCTCCGTTTGCATGCGGATGCGGCAGGCAGTCCTGGCAATGGAAATTAGGGATCGACCGATATTGATTTTTTTAGAGCCGATACAGATACCGATATTCTGTGAACTTTCAGGCCGATAGCCGATAATTTATACTGATATTCTGTGAATTTTCATAAAAAAAATAAAAAATTCCTACACAAATCTGCTGAAAATGAATATGTTTATTGTTAACGTGTATTTTTTATTTTTTTTGTAAATCTTTCTTTTTCATTTATACTTAATATTTAGGTGTTTTTTTTTTTTTTTACTAACTTTTAGCCCCCTTAGGGACTAGAACCCTTGTCCTATTCACACTGATAGATTTCTATCAGGGTGAATAGGATCTCTCACTGTCCCTGCTGCTCTGTGCTTTGTGCACACAGCAGCAAGGGAGCTATGGCAGCCAGGGCTTCAGTAGCGTCCTGGCTGCCATGGTAACCGATCGGAGCCCCAGGATTACACTGCTGGGGCTTCGATCAGAACTTCCACTGAGGAGGAGGGGAGAGGGGACCCTGTGGCCACTGCCACCAATGATTAATACTGGGGGGGCTTGGGTGGGGGGGGCGCACTGCGCTACCAATGTCTTTAATACTGGGCTCGGGTGGGGGGGGGGGCACAATGCGCCACCACTGTCTATTTATACTGGGCTTGGGTGGGGGAGGGCACACTGCGCCAACAATGAAGATAACTCTCTCAATAATTCATATACAGGAGGCGGGAGCTGCAGAATCGCATAGCCGGCTCCCGACCTCTATGAGCGGTAGCTGCGATCCGCGGCACCTGAGGGGTTAACTACAGCAGATCGCAGCTACCGCTCATAGAGGTCGGGAGCCGGCTATGCGATTCTGCAGCTCCCGCCTCCTGTATATGAATGAATGAGAGACTTATCTTCATTGTTGGCTGCCGCCAATGTCCTCCCTCCTCTCATTGGCAGGGGCAGCAGCACACGGGGGAGGGAGACGCTGCTTCCTTCTCCCCTGTGCTGCTGAGGGAACATGGAGAGCGCTGACAGCAGCGCGATCCGTGTTCCCGATACGTTATTGGAATATCAGCAAAATAGATGCCGATAACGATAACTTTCAAAAACCTGAATATCGGCCGATAATATTGGTAAAACCGATAATCGGTCGATCCCTAATGGAAATACCCGCTGGATTTTTCTAACACTAGTGTAAAAGTACCCTAACTGAATGTGGATCTGAGATTTATAGGAAGCAGTGTGGTAATGGGGTGGAGGTGCACGCCCCGACCCCTCTCCTACTGGAACGCCGTGTACATAAAACTAAATCCGTAACTCTGTGAAATTGAAGCATGTCATTTGCTCAAACTAAAAGAAATTACAGGGTTGAGATGTCGGTTACGCTACATTCTCCAGCCGGTACAGGAAACCAAGCTCCTCCGAGAATTATTTTTTTTCGGGGGAAACTTTGTGGGTTTAGAGTAGATAATATTTTAACAGAATAAATTCTTGCAGAAGAATGGGCCAGCTCCCTCACTGGCATAGATTAAAGCCATTTTCTACACCAAAAACTGGCGTAGAGATGATAAATGAGCCTGCCGGCCCGTTCTCTTACACGCCCCCTTTTCTCGGCATTGGCATGAGTAGGGTAACATCGTGATAAGTAGAGATTTTTCATACTTACCTTCCATTCACTTCCTGGATTCGGCTGGGCTTGATTGACGTCTTCTCCTGGCCGGGCCGCGCTTGCTCAGAAGACTGAAGTTTTTCTCCCGGCCGCGCCGCGCAATGACCTGAACACGCCGCCGCGCATGCGCAATGGTGACTTATTCCTGGCCTGTATAGTACAGAGCCGGCGTGCGCGTTCGCGGTTCTGTACTATACTGGCCAGGAAGAAGTCATCATGGCGCATGTATGGCAGCGTGCGCGTTCAGGACATTGCGCGGCCGGGAGAGAATCTTCTGCGCAAGCGTGGCCCGGCGGGATTCGACAGGAGAGGTGGCCGTAACCAGGGGAGACGAAAGACAACGATCAGGTAAGAGGGGGCTTATTTTCTCAAAAAGGGTGGGAATTGGGTAATTAAATGTATTTAGAAAAATGATCACTGTCATCTCATTAACAGATTTAACAGTGATCATTGTGATGGGAATACCCCTTTAATGTTCTGCAGAGGTAACTTCTCAGCAGTCATCTCATTATCATCGCAGGCAGGATTACAATGACAGGTAATATAAAGAGAGAGATAACATAGGATCTACTTTTCACAATAGGTGATGGACTCAGCTCGGCTCCTCCCCCTCGCTGCACAGTAACCTCTGCAAAGGTCACAGAGCACACGCCCACAATACTCTCACATAGAAGTAATCTCCAGATCACAGGTTTCTATGGTCCATGTGGCGGCAGTAAAGCCTATCTCTGACCGCTGTAAACAGCAGCTGAGGCAAGATGGGTGCCGCCGTAATCATGTACAGAAGATGCAATAAAAATGGATTTAAAATAATATTTCAGTATCTATTTTAATTAGAAAAAACTATACTGGATGCATTCCCTAGTCGGCAGTATTTTGCTGATACCTCTGAGTGGAAATTAGCAGCGTTGAGCAGCCAGGCTGTTTACGCCAATAATCTTCTCTACGGTTATATTTACTTGTCATGATTGATTATTAATGCTCTAATAGGAGCTAAAAGCATGAAACACAATTAAATTGTAATTCTTGCGAGGATGTGGCGCGTTCTACGTCTGGTACAATTTCTCCCAAACCGTTCCTGGAGCTCACTTAATTTGTAATTTACTAGCGATTCCAATTAATGTGCATTTTTATTTCCCCTAAATTATGGTGGATTCAAAGTGCGAAAAATCAAGCATTTCTGTGCTGCAATATTAGCGTGAGTGACCTGAGCTCAAGGGCCAGTCCATGCCTGAGTACTTGTCTTCCTTACTTTAAAGGGGTTGTCCAGGATTTTGACATTGTTGGCCGTCTATCCTCAGGTCGGGTCATCAATATCAGATCAGTGGCTGCCCGACATCCTGCCCCCCGCCCATCAAACTGTCCTCACTTTCAGTCTAGAATTGGTCATGTATCTTATCACTAGAAAAAGTACCCGGCGCTGCTCAAGTATGAAGTATTGTTTTGCTTGTTTGTATGTTTTATTGGATTTGTTCCAAGGGTGCCCTGGAGGTAAATCCATGCCCTCTTATTTTTTTTTTACAGGGAAATAACAGTGACCTCCACAGTGCCCACGTCCCCTTAACTGTGACCTCCACAGCACCCCACCACCTGAACTATGACCTCCACAGTACCTTGCACCCTTAAGGGGGAAGGGTTCTTTGGAGGTCACAGTTAACAGGGAGGGGTGCTGTGGAGGTCACAGTTAAGGGGACGTGGGCACTGTGGAGGTCACTGTTGAGGAGGCAGAGTGCTGTATGTAGAGGTCACACTTAAGGGGCAGGGCACTGTGGAGGTCACAGTTAAGGGGGAAGGGTGCTTTGGAGGTCACAGTTAACTGTGACCTCCACAGCATCGCACCCCCTGAACTATGACCTCCACAGCACCCTTCCCCCTTAACTGTTTCCTCCACGGTGCCCCGCCCCCTTAACGGTTTCCTCCACGGTGCCCCGCCCCCTTAACTGTTTCCTCCACGGTGCCCCGCCCCCTTAACGGTTTCCTCCACGGTGCCCCGCCCCCTTAACGTTTCCTCCACGGTGCCCCGCCCCCTTAACGGTTTCCTCCACGGTGCCCCGCCCCCTTAACGGTTTCCTCCACGGTGCCCCGCCCCCTTAACTGTTTCCTCCACGGTGCCCCGCCCCCTTAACTGTTTCCTCCACGGTGCCCCGCCCCCCTAACTGTTTCCTCCACGGTGGCCCGCCCCCCTAACTGTTTCCTCCACGGTGCCCCGCCCCCTTAACTGTTTCCTCCACGGTGCCCCGCCCCTTAACTGTTTCCTCCACGGTGCCCCGCCCCTTAACTGTTTCCTCCACGGTGGCCCGCCCCCTTAACTGTTTCCTCCACGGTGGCCCGCCCCCCTAACTGTTTCCTCCACGGTGGCCCGCCCCCCTAACTGTTTCCTCCACGGTGGCCCGCCCCCCTAACTGTTTCCTCCACGGTGCCCGCCCCCCCTAACTGTTTCCTCCACGGTGCCCCGCCCCCCTAACTGTTTCCTCCACGGTGCCCGCCCCCTAACTGTTTCCTCACGGTGCCCGCCCCCTAACTGTTTCCTCCACGGTGGCCCGCCCCCCTAACTGTTTCCTCCACGGTGGCCCGCCCCCCTAACTGTTTCCTCCACGGTGGCCCGCCCCCTTAACAGTGACCTATAACAGTGAAAAAAAGTTGTTATGGAAACCTGGTGTAAAACTGTGTTTATGTCAAGACTGAAGGGCCTGCGAGCTTCTATTGGCTATTAAGAGTCATGTGACCATGTGTATGGCAGTTAGGATATTAGTGGAGCAGCGAGTTTCTATTGGCTATTATGGGTCATATGATGGTGCCATATTTTCATTTTGTGAGAATATCTCGGTATAACGGTACGTCCTAGAGAGCTGAGACTTTTATAAAAACCTTCCCAGACACCCAATGTACCCATGTGCCGAATTTGGTGTCCAACGGTTCAGGCATTTGGCTGCCTATAGAGGACAAATGGACACTGATCTTTATAATATAGATTTGGGTGCTCTATAGCCTTCCAAAGCCTTCCTGCAGTCCTTGAGTGATTGCAATCTTGGGACTCGGTCGTCATATCATTCGACACCAGGTAATTGTAATTTCCTTTTCTTTACATTTGAAAAGGAGGGGGGGGGGGAATCGAGTGTAATAGAAACCATTTTACACAACTTGAAGGCTCTGGGCTCTCCTTTAGCGGAGATGAATGGCTTCATTGTTGAAGAAGAAAATAGAAAAAATTGTGGAGGCGAAAATCTGGGGAAAAGTCGTCCATTCATTTATTTAGCTAGGAGACCAAATAATGGGCTGTCCAACCATTATACTGTAGTCAGCACTCTACAGCCTCGAATGTAAGTATCTGGTCACTGGGGGCCTGACACACCGCACCCCCACCCATCAACTGCTTAGTAGCGGCACTACTAAAACTCCACAGCTCCATCTGTTCTGTAGTGGATGGAACTGGTTACTGCAGCGCTGCTTTCATTGAAGTGAAAAAAGTAACTGACTCCACAGCCAGCCATTGATAAATAGGGGCCTTAGGCTACTTTTACACTAGCGGCAGCCTTCTCCGGCAGGCTATTCCGCATGCCGCCGGAGGTCCAACATGTCGTAGTCTTATTCCGGCCGCCTCTCGGCATGTTTGCCGTACTGCCACCAGAACTGCGGCTCGCATGCACTAGCGGCAGCACGGATCGGGCAGGCTGTTCACCCTGCCGGAACAGCCTGCCGCTAGTCTGAAACTAGCCTTAGACTGATAGGTCCATAAGGCCTGGTTGACACTTTTGTGCTTTGGTCAGTGATTTCCATCAGTGATTGGGAGCCAAAACCAGTTGTCGATCAAAAGCAGAGAACAGGTGCCAATATTTCCAATATACCTTATCTCTATGCAGGGTCGGACTGGGGGTTTATTGGGCCCACCAGAGGAAATTATTCTCAAGGCCTAATCCCCATTTAATCAATAAAGTCTTATAGATTCAAAGAAATGGACCCTAGTGGCAATTTATTGTCTCCAAAGTCCTCTCCATAAGTCATTTTTCTCCTGGACCGTTGGAGCCCACTACGGGATCAGAGCCTGAGCCTACCGGAGGATCCTCTGGTACGCTGGTGAGCCAGTCCAACGCTGGCTCCGCTCCTGATTTTGGCCGACCATCAACGATGGCTCTGACTCCATGACTCTGACTACGACTACAGAGCTTTGGCACAGTCTGCTCCACTAGATAGTATAGTGTTCCTCAAACAACAGTGTGAAGGCTCTTTTTACCTTTTCGTGGGCACATTAATACCAAATATCTCACATTTGGAAAGATTACTTTTTCTTTAACCTTACAAGACAATCCGTCTAAACTTTGGTTGTTCAGACAGATCCCCACTGGGTCCTCTGTTTGGTACGTGCATCTGACCTCGATGTCCGTTCTTTTGCGGGCATTGTACCCACACTTGGCACAACCTCCTATTCCAACCCCCCATCTTTCCTATTCTATGAGCCTGCCCTATAAATCTCCTTCCTGTTTTCATTCAATTCTATAAAACTTTAGCGAGAAGCACGGCGAATGAAGTGGAAGGGGGACTAGCGCCAAGCAGAGGACCTTTGGCCCGTTTGCCACATACCACGCTATCTAGATGGCTTTTTGCACAAACAATGGATCATTTGTTAAAACTGGAAAGAAATGTTGTTTGCCGGTTACGACCGAGACTCTCATGAGATGGAGAATGTTTTTATAGTCGGCTTTTGCTTCCATAATTATAGATTTCGCTTCCCATTTCTTCGTAAAATGATGGCACTGCAAGAAAAGAAAAAATATTGTGAACTCATCATCTCCAGAACGTTTCTAAAAATGTTCAGCAGACCACTATCTCACCCGACTTGACTCTTTGATTTGATGAGTGTGGTCAACTCCAGCCTCTGAATGAGGCATGTGGGAGATATACTACCGTCCAGATCTGGAGTCCATTATAACAAGCCCCCGGGATGTGTCTTTCATGAGGATGTGCACCCATGAGTGTAGAGTAACTGGTTGATGAATGCGGCCTCCAAGCGCAGGAAAAACACATTAATTTAAGTATGCTCATGTCCTCATGTCCTTTTTATTCCTCACGTAGACTTCCTTCGCACAGTACTTTTCGTGCAAGACTGGATAAGGTATTGAAGGATGAGATGACCCACCGGACGACCAAAGTACCTTCTGAGGTCTAGTTCTTATGGACTAGGACAGGGTTCTCCAACTCCTGTCCTCAGGGCCCACTTGCCGGTCAGGATTTAGGAGTATCCCACAGAATGAATACATGTGGTAAATCCTGATGGATGGACACTAATTATATCAGCTGCCCAATACTAAGGAAATCCTGAAAACATGACTGGCAGGTGGGTACAATGCCCGCAGAAGAACTGGAGTTGAGGAACACTGGACTAGGATATTTGTCATGAGACAACCCCTTTAAGTGTTTCTCTTAGAGGGTTTTATCACGTTGTCAGCTTCATAACCGTAAAATTGTGAGTGTTCCTGTATGTCATATCATAGTGTATCCTCCTTGGTCCTGTCACTCTTGAGCAGAAGTACTTGAGAAGCCGCCGCAGTCTTACACCTCCCAGGGAGCAGGCGGCTATGATCTGTATTTAAATGGCTTCTGTCTGTCACTTGCTGGGAGATGAGCGGATCTCCGCTTCTGTCATTGAGGTCTACAGGGACGGGCAGCTGTTATATTGGTAAAGACCGGGCAGGAGGAGGCTGCGTGGCCTAATGATCCGCCGCCGCCGTGGGGCTCAGGGCCAAAGCCGTCAGTCTGAATAGAGCTGGAGTGTGAGGGGTCAGTGTGTGAGAGGTTTTAACTCTTTACACCCCACATCTCGAGGTATGGAGTTTGAGGCGTTAGTTTGTGTCCTGTGACTACACCTATTACAGTATTACATTTGTATGGAGATCGGAATGTGACGTATTGTTTAACTGACATTTATGTATTAAAGGGATTTTTCCAAGTTTTTTTAAAATTTTTTATTTTATAGTAATGACCTTTCCTCTGGATAGGTTTTCAGTATCTGATCCGACACCCGGCATCTCCACCGTTATAATGAGGTCACAGCGCCGCGGCCTTCTCTCAACTCGCCAGCCACAGCGCCGTCCATTGTATAGTGGCCGTGCTTGGTATCGCGCTCAGCCCCGCTCACTTCAATGGGTCTGAGCTGTGCCTTGGTCACATGACCAATGAATGTGACACCACACGGCCGCGCAATGCGGAGGGCCTGTGTCTTCTCAAACAGCTGATCGGCGGGGGTCCCAAGTGTTGGATCCTCACCCATCAGCTACTGAAGATAGATCATCAGTAAAAAAAAAAAAAACACTTGGAAAACCCCTTTTAACATATTGTTTTAAGTATTATTGTGGATTTATCAAAACTGGTGTAAAGAAAAACTTAGTTGCCCATAGCAACCAATCAGATTCCACCTTTTATTTTTCATAGTTCCTTTGGAAAATGAAAGATGCAATTTGATTGGTTGCTATGGGCAACTAGGCCAGTTTTCCTTTGCACCAGTTTTTATAAATTCTTTAATAATATGTTTAAAGTGGTTTTCCAAGTGTTTTTTTTTTTCCTGATGACCTGATTTCCTCCGGATAGGTCATCAGTATCTGATCAGTGGGGGTCCAATACTCGGGACCCCCACCGACCAGCTGTTTGAGAAGACACAGACGCAGGCCACAATTATTTTAAATTTTCCATGTCAATATCTATATTTAAATAATAAAAAATAAAATAAAACTCCTGCAGTTTTCCCACTGGCCACTAAGCCTAATAATAGGTCCCACTTCTTAGTCTGTATGGATTACTGTACTGCAGTTATCTGCTTATCATTACAGTCAGGATTACAATGACCGTTATCACTGCCGAAACCCCTTTAAGGTTTCCTTGCAGCTAAGCATCGCCAGAGGCGTCGTCATTCAGCTACTTATCTCCCTAACGCTTTCGCAAATTCAACCAAAGTGGAGTCAGGGCTGATAATTGTCAGCGGAGCGGCTGCCTTATCTATATAACATTTTATAGTCGTGCCGTCCCATAGTGTATGAGGTATTGGAGACAGTTTGGGCGACACAGCTGCTTATAGCCTTACCCTCCAGCAAAACATAGGTGCAGAAAGGAGTATATTGTCCCAACCTGCAGATATGATCTCACCGGGAGGCTTCCTGCCAGCCCTTCAGCCTCCATGGGCGTAACGTGTATTTTCAAATGCAGCAAATGCCGCCAATGACTCCCCCGAGACACAGGTCTGCAGAATGCCTCCGTTTTGGACTTGTAGGGGCTTTAAGCATATGAAATGTCAATGGAGGCTTTGCTGGTGCTTCCTTCCTGCAGAGGAGACCAGGGTTGTGTTCAGGTAAGGGATTGCGGTAGCTTATTGTAATACTTACTATGCTGCTTTATATAAAACCTGGTGAACTATTCATTGCGAGAAAAAAACTGGAATTAAAGGGAATGTCCAGGATTAGAGAAACATGGTGGTTTTCTTAAACAAAAAACAAACAAACAGCGCCCCGCCTGTCCATAGGTTGTGTGTGGCATTGCAGCCAAGCCCCATTTACTCTGGTGGAGATGCAATACCAGATGCAACCAATGAACAAGACTGTTGTAGAAATCAGCCATGTTTTTGTAATCCTGAACCACTGACCACTAAACTTAAAAATATAAAGAAATTCTGGAGTCGGTTTAGCCATTTTTTCAGTATTGCATGTCTCTAGTAGAGATGAGCGAAGTGACTTCGGATGCTACATCTGAAGATGCGTCGCTAAAAAATTTGTTATAATACCGTACAGAGATTTGTCTCCGTACAGTATTAGAATGTATGGGCTTCGATGAGCCGAAGTAAGTTATTCAGGAAGTCGCGCGAGACTTCGGCAATTGATTATTACAGTAAGAAACCTGGGAACGGAACTTCCGCGGTACCACTCGAAGCTGAAGTGGTTTTTCACTGTAATAGTTACTTAAGTTATTCAGCGGAGCCCATACATTCTAATACTGTACAAGAGACGAATCAACGGAAAGTATTATAACAATTTTTTTAGTGAAGCGGCTTCGGATGCAGCATCCCAAGCTCGCTTCGCTCGTCTCATTGGCATCTACGCCACTTTCCTAGGGACGAGCGAAGAGAGCTTGGGATGCTGCATCCGAAGCCGCTTCACTAAAAAATGTGTTATAATACTTTACGTTGATTCGTCTCTGTACAGTATTAGAATGTATGGGCTCCACAGTGAAAAACCACTTTGGCTTCGAGTGGTACCGCGGAAGTTCCGTTCCCAGGTTTCTCCGCTGAATACATTCGGTAACTGATTATTACAGTGAAAAACCACTTCAAAACTTGGAACCGAACTCTGCTTCGAGTGGTACCGCGGAACCAAAGCCGAGTCCAGTTCCCAGGTTTTTCACTGTAATAATCAATTGCCGAAGTCTCGCGCGACTTCCTGAATATCTTACTTCGGCTCATCGAAGCCCATACATTCTAATACTGTACAGAGACGAATCAACGTAAAGTATTATAACAATTTTTTTGTGAAGCGGCTTCGGATGCAGCATCCCAAACTGGCTTCGCTCGTCTCTAGGAAAGCGGCGTAGATGGCAATATGGCTTCCATTTTATCTTCTACAGTTTTGCATGCCAGATCAAACTAACACAATAAGGGTCCATTCACACGTCCGTTGTTTCTTTCCTGATCTGTTCGGTTTTTTGCGGAACAGATCTGGACCAGTTGCGTACCCATTCATTTTCAATGGGTCCTGAAAAAAAATCGGACAGCACAATGTGTGCTGTCCGTTTCCGTTGTTCCGTTCCGCATGTCCGAAAAAATATAAAACTCGTCCTATTATCCGCAAAATCAGATCCTGGTACAATACAAAATCAATGGATCCGCAAAAAAACGGATGACATACGGATAAATTTTCAGGAACAACGGATCCGCAAAAAACGGACCGGAATTCGGGATATTGAAAAATACTGACGTGTGAATGTAGCCTAAGGGTATGTCTACAAGGCTGCCATAAGAATGAATGGGGTCGCAACACTGCTGGATAGATGTTTTAACAGCTTGGCATGGTTTTCCATGGAGTTGAGTATTCATGACCAGTCCTTTGAATAGGTCATTAAAGGGGTTATGGCCTGGGTAGAGGCTGCGGCGCTCATGGAGTGCCGGGCCGCTTCTAACAGCTAATCGCGGGGGTCCCGGGAGTAGTACCCCTGCCGGTAGTCATCAATAGTAAATCCTGGATAACCCCTTTAATATATTATTATCGGGGGGGTCTGACTCCCAGCACCCCCACCGATTAGCTGTCGGCAGGAGCTCCGTCCTTTGTGTAGTGGTCATGTCTGGTTACTGCAGCGCTGCCCATGTTCCAGATAAAAATTGTCAGGTGGGCTTCTGGACCCCCTACTAATGCACTGAATAAAGGAGCAGCCAGCTTCAATGAGCTACTGGACTCCTTCCGCTCGCCTTGTCTTAATCTTTCTACCTCCATGCCCCTTGTATTTTTCCTTTTCCACATCCAAGATGCAGAAACGTGCACTTTGTATTTCTACGAGCCCCCGTGCTCACATTGACACGTCGTACGTCTTACAGAACAACTATCCACCTGGGTTGTATCATGGCGAGACCATGTTTAAATGTAGCCCAGGAAAAAATAAAGTGCCGAGAGAGCCCACGCTTACTGAAGCGAAGCACGTCTCATCTTTCCCAAGTCAGCAAAATCGGATCTGCAGGCTTTGTGATTTTAATGTTGAATTCATTACGGTCTGGGAGCACAGAGTCCTCGCTCCCTACTGCAGCTGTGTGTCAGCGGCGGGGGCCGAGACACTACACTCAGAGACCACAGCGCTTTGCTAAAAATTCCTTCTCATTTGAAAGTAGTCCGCCTCTCTTCATGGCAACCGCAGGGCCTCGGAATAAGCAAACTTTTGCCCCATTAATTGTCCCAGAGCCTAAAATAAAGCCTGAAAAATTCAGAACCTATTTGAAAAAACACAAAGATATAGGGCCCTTAATGGGGAGACTGTTTCCTAGGACTGAGCGTCGAGGTTACGCTCTAATGAGACCTCCTTCTCGCTTGAGACCCTCCATCTTTTGTGGGGTTATTGATGCCCTGCTGTGCACGTGGGCATTTCTCAGGCAATGCAGTCTATTCTGCTGTGAATACATTTTTTTACAGAAATGTAATAGACTAAGGAGACGGTTATTTCAATAATCCATGAAGGCCGCTCGTGTTTCGCACTGGGCAGGAGCTTATTTGTTCTATTTGCTGATTCCTGCCATATGGAAGGGGTTGTGCGAGTTGGACAATTCTTTTTGTTCAACTGGCTCCCCCCAAAAATAAGTCAATCACAGGGATTTACGCGATCGGCTGTATTCCGCAGGGAGTGATCAATAACGCTACAGCACCCCCACAGGAGAGATGAAGTATTACATGTTGACCATTGAGATCAATGAGCTGTCAAAAATTCACTGACGTGCCGAGAGACTCTCTCTCAGTAGATATTTTTTGTGTCTCACGACCAAACACGGGAGAAACTGACAACCTCTGAGCTCTGCCCTTGTGCCCCCCGGATCAAAGCAGTGATATAGTTGGTTATATATGGACAGGCACTCTTATAGCACAGTCCATTGAAAGACCTCAGAGCTATTTGTCTACAAACCCCTCTAACGCCGGGCCCCTCATACAAGTTGTACATACCCCGCTCTCCGGCACGCGCATCGCTCGTGAGACCACCGCTGCATCTCTCCGTCGCAAGGATCAAAACCTACTGGGGGGGGGCAGCCAATAGCAGGCCGCAACGGGGATGAATCTTCCTACTATGGCGGGTGATGTGATGCACCAGCTGATTGCTCCCTCAATACGGATTTAAAGGGGTTCTCTGGTACTTAAAGGGGGTTTCCAGTCTGTCAATATTGCCAACCTGTCCTCATCTGCACCCCAACGTCTCTTCAAGTCTTCGGCAGCTGCCGTCACCGGAAACTAAACGGTGGACGGAGGCGAAAAAAGAAGACATCATCCACAGTATAGTGTCTGTACCGGTATAATGCAGCTCAGCCCCCATTACTTGTTTCTGGCGCCCGCCGAGATCAGCAGGTTCTGTACTCGAGCGCAGACCCGCCGCGTTGCAACCAGGTCATGATCGCGCCGTGTGGTCGTACCCTAAAGAGAGAATTCATAGCCCATCCTTTTGCCACTACAGGTCAACAGATGAGTTCTCTTTCCCATAAAGCAAGCAGAATTGCATGGCCTATAAGACTCCTTTCTAGGCGCTTTCCAAAAGGATAAACACTGCAAAATCCGGATGCGGTCCGCCTGCCGTCCCCATTTTATTTGCAGACCCTTTGACTTCGATGGGTCCGTGTCTGCATTTTGCTGATGTATTCTATCCTTTTACGGATACAGAAAGCACACGGATCATCCAGCTTTCCTATCTGCGAAAAGATGTCCTGTACTTGGCCGCAAAATACGGAGGCAACGCGGACCGTCTCCGTACTCTGCAATTTGTGGACTGCAAAACACACACGGTCGTGCGCATGAGCCCTGTGGCAGTTATAAAGCCACTCGTCGGCAATCATCCAGGGTCCGCGGCAATTGCGAGGCCTGTTGTTGTGCGTTGCGGCGCGGCTGACACACACGTTTGCATGAACAACGACCAGATTTCCATTTTGCAGTCACAACATTTCCATAACGGCGATACAAGCTGGTGTGGGAGCTCCTGTGAACAAACACTGCGCCGTTACACCGAGCCGCACATGCAAACAGTGGCTTCTGCGAGCCAGGGGAAGCATATGGCCGGGCTCTCGTCAGCTACCACCCACGTATACCCACATGTCTTGATCTTCCCCTGGCTGCCAGGCAGATCCAAGTGTTACTGAGGCGTGGATACAAACCGTTTAATCCACTGTGTTATGTTAGTAATTCATACCTGAGCCGAGCATGTCACAGAAGCATTGTGCAGTGAATAGATAGGAGCGTGTACACACTGCCGCACCTTCCCGGATTTTTGCTGCTCCTTCGGAGCTCACATGTATAGTGAGCATATGATTGCTATCGCTCCAAGAAGTCCTGTCAATGCCATTTTATTCAAAAATGGGCCGCAGTCTAGCCTCCCGATCTCCTCCTAATGTTACGACCCCGCAGGAGCGGCTTTGCTGGTTGCACATTTATTTGCAACTTACCTGTTTAGAAGTGCCATGCAAGTTGCTCTTGGGCATTGCACTTTAAACAACTAGCCTATGTGATGACATCAGTCTATCCTCTGGGTAATCCTCCCATCGTCTTGTCATCCCTGTCAATCAGCGGGTATTCATTCCCGTGGAGAAGCTTGTACTGTATATAGAGAGCTGCAATCCTTCAGACTTGGGGAAAGTGGGAAGAAAGACTCTTGTAGGGCACTACCTAGACACTGCTTAAAGGGATTGTCCCGTTACAACAAATAAGTGTCTGAATGGTGGCGGTCTGACCACTGGGGTCCACACCGGTAAAGAGCATGGAGCCATATTCCCCAGTTTCAATGGAGCAGCAGGCTTGCATGCACATCAGTCACTCCCTTCAGTACAAGTGCTTGGCTATCCCTAGCAGCCCCATGCACTTGACGGGAGCGGAAGTGTGCTTGCATGTCCACCACTCCATTCAAACAGAGGAACATGGCCCCTCGGTGGTCAGACCTCCCCCCGACCAGTTATCCCCTATGCTGTGGAGAAAGGGAGAAGTTGCAACTGGATGCCGACACAATCAGCTGATCACCATGGGTCCAGCTTCATTTGCTGTTGCCGTTCAGCTGATCCCCATGCAGGTGCCTCTATAGGATACAAGTACCATTACGTGGCAGCCACTGAAATGTATAGCCACGGTTATAAAAGGGTCCGCCATTACGGGAGCTACTTGTCTTCTCTTTAAAGGCTATGAACACCTTGCATTGCCTTTTACTCATTTTGGGCTAAAACATTTTTTTGCAATTGGTCTCTGTTAAAAATGTTCAGCCATTTCTGAGCTACAGGGGCTACAAATTAGTCTGTTTGCAGAGTGTCACTACTCAGTCCTGTCAGGTAACGGCTCATGTGTAGCCTTATCTCTGATCTCCTGACCTCATAAACTCTTATTTAGGCCCTATGAATATCAGTTTGGTAAGACTTTAGCTATAATGAATGTTTATGAGGTTGGGATATCAGGCTGCACATGAGCCTTTAGCTGATGGGACTGTGTAAAGTGATGGTCAACAAATGGACTGATTTTTTTTTTTAACCCTTGTTTCTCAAAAACATCTGAACATTTTTAACAAAGACCAACTGAAAAAAAAAAGATTTCTAGCCCAAAATAACTAAAATGCAATCATAAAAAAAATGACCCCAATCGTGTCCACCATAGCCTTTAAGTCTTCAGGCGTCTGACCGGTGTGTTCAGTGTGTGGAAGCAAGAGATTGATCACTACACAAATGTGCTTCTAGGGAAAGTTTGGTGACCATCCTTGGAAAACTGTAATTCTCTGTCATCCAGGTCTCCCAGACTGAAATATAAGAGACGACTGAAGACGTTTGGGGAGAGGACTTTATTGGTCATGTAGATGTCTTCTGTCCACCGCAGCCGAGGAGCGCTCCCAGCTTGCTCTGCTCTTGGATCCTTGGGATGAGCTGGTAATTGAATTCTCGGGGGGAAGCTGTTTGTTTAATGTCCAAGGCGCAGGGCAGACTCCTCTTACAAGCAGAGCCTCTTAATTTGCCTTGCACGGAGGAAGGAAGGAAGGAAGTCTTTGTTGCCATCAGATGGGTATGAGCTGCCAGTCTATTCCTCACGGATGAAATTTGCCTTAGTGATATTTAATGACAAAAGGAAAACAAGTCTGTGTTTATATTGGCCTCTTGCTTATTCGCTCCCGCTTCCTGATTTTCCTGCTTTAATTTGATCGTTGAATATTGTGGTTTTTTTATTGCTGTATTTTTTGTAATGCCCATCTTACATATACCATTTAAAAAATATATATATATTAAAAATCCAGATGGGTCCAATATTATGGTAGCCTGTGTCACATAGCCTGTTATAGGTGGGGCTTGCAGCCCTATCCCTTCTCCCACTTGCATGATTGATCGCACTATGGAGGTATGTGGGAGCTTAGCTGGGAGTTAGATCTTGGCACCATTCAGACCGTGTTCACACACCACAGGTAGTCTAGTGGTAGGACCCATGCCACGCTGAGATACCTTGATGGTGGCGCAAAAGGGCTCTGTTCCTGACTGAAAAACATTGGAAAAAGTCTCAGTTTTTAACATCAGCCTGAGGGAATAGCCAGTAATTTTATAGTATGTCTAATTAATGGTTGGGCTTTCTGTGTAGAAATAGAATGAAATGAGTAAAATTCTGTCTGCCTGCAGCCACCACTAGAGGGAGCATTTGAGCTCGCTGCATACTGTTTATTGAACTCAATAATAAAACTGTTTGCAGGAAGCTTCTAAACTCCCCCTACTGGTGACTGAAAGCTACCACAATTTGATTATTTGATGTTATGGCTATGCAGGGGATTTGGAGTGCCGTATGCTATTAGGATATATTTTGAAACTGATTAGGAATATTACTGATATTATATTACTATTATTTTAATATGACTGATTGGAATATCAAGCATAAAAATGACTTGTAGTGAAAAAAGGGGACACTACAACTGCCTTTACTACTACTACTACTTGGACAGCACTAAACTTTGTCTACTGCCCCTCGTTGTATGGCACATGGTATCTGCCATGCATTATATATAAAAGTCAGAGGCTGATAACTTCCAGTTTCTGTACGTTATTAGCTGTATATGTGTCTATTCTCCGTCTTCTAACATTTGCATTAATAGGAATCTATATCATAGCTAGAGAACATGCTCCGCCGATTACTACCGCCCTGTACTGCTTCCCAGGGAAATCCTCTTAGTGCAATCTGATCCTCGGAAGGTGAGCACAAAAATCTCAGCAGTGCACAAAATAAGTCCATTTTATTCCTCACTGTGAGGAATGTGGAATTATGATCTAATGCCAGCCATGAGCTAATTCCAGCCATTTTCTGTGAGATAACAGAGGGAGTGAACTCCGCAGGGGTCCAGACATCAAGCAGGCCACATGCGTAAAAATTCACACCTCACTCACCCAGTACAGAGGCCAACTTATCCTACAGGAAAAACCCCCTGTAGGGGTCTCAGCTATTACCCAGATCACTCAATTCGATCAGACATCATGAAACCGGAGAATTATAAGGAATTATGAATTGCCCGTCCATCACAGGGATAAACCAGTTATATATCTGCGACCCTGGGGCCAAGACTAACATGCCCCTGGTCGTAGTTTGGGGGTCGAGTGCCGGGAAGGGGAGATGCAGAGATCTCCCAGCAGGAACCTAATAACGGCGCCATGTTTGGTCTCCACCTGTAGCTGAAACCCTGTGACCTTCCGGTCTTGAGCTGTCGGCCATAATGGATGCTGTGGGTCTCCGCCCAGAGGGAGGGAGGGGCGTGACCGACTACAGGTGAAAAGGCCCATGCAGACCAATTGAGTTATGTGTTTGGAGGGACCGTGGACAAACTGCTGACATCACTGCCCCATGTGACTACAGCCAAGCATTACATGCAACCCAGAACTTCATAACCCAAAGGACGACTCATCCACCTGGTAACTGACCCTTGCTCTGTTTAAGGGTCCATTCACACGTCCGCAGTGCATTGCGGATCCGCAAATTGCGTATGTGCAATACACCCGGCCGGCACCCCCATAGAAATGCCTATTCTTGTCCGCAATTGCGGAACAAGAATAGGACATGCTCTATATTTTTCCGGAGCTGCTGGAACGTAAGATCGGGGCCGCACTCCTGGAAATGCGGATGCGGAGAGCACATAGTGTGCTCTCCACATCCATTCAGTCCCCATAGAGCTTGAATGGGTCCGCACAATTGCGGAACGGGTGCGGACATCACTTGCGGACGTGTGCATGGAGCCTAACTCTGTTGTATCAAACCACCTGTATTTGCACATCCGACCATATATTCTCTGTATCGTGTATTGTCTAGTGCGCCCTTAAGGCAATTAAATATATAGTTTAATCTTGTGCTGTTCTTGTATCTCGGTCCACGAATTCCCACGTACGTGTTTCGGCATAGTTATGCGCTACTGCGGGTTGGTTTCTCACCCTATATAATCCCGTTAGCGGACCGGGCTTATATCAGACGAGGAACTGGTGGCAGTCTACCGGGCTGACAAAGCTTTTTTCACTGGGGCAGTGAAAGGCCTCTCTCAGCTTGTCTGGGTTGTGAGCGAGTGTGGAGTTACGCCGGAGGCCGCGTGGACCACCGTCTCTCACCCCCCTGCCTCTCTGTGCCCGCGTGGACAGGAGGCGTCTGTGTAAACTGTATCAAGCTGATCCCTGCTCCCAGGGAGGGCGTAACGTCACGTCTTGGAAACCAGTGACTAAACCGTATCTCATGAGCTTGACGTAGTTGACGTCAGACGGGGCCGCGAGGTGCGGTATCCATCACACTCACCATTTAGGGGTTGTCACAGTTTGGTCCCAACATTTGTGTCCACTATTTGGGACATTTCCCGTACCTGTTGAGACATTGCCGTAGCTTTTACTTTATATACATTCCTGTAACATTACATTTTCCATGTGAGGAGATTAATGTGTCCAATATTTCCTGTGATAAGAAGGTCTCAGTAGTAGGAAACATGGGGACTTGGATCCCAAACCTACAGATTCCAGTCTGCAGGTGTGCAATATTCTCTTCACAGTTCATGCCCACCCTTGAGCATAGCGACAGGACTATTTATTTTTATTTTTTTAGTGTAGCGATATAGACTTGCACTTTATATATACTATTTTTTTTACAAATAATGCAAACTCAACAGCAACATTATAGCAGTATAGGTTGTTTCATTCCAGCTCAGTTGCATCCATACATGATGGGCAGCTGTGTAATGTGATCACCAGGCTGACTACCAGTCCAGACCTTCTTCTCCTGTAGGTTAGTCTTTCCTGTGCGGCTGACTTCCTGTGAGTTACAGGATTACATCAGCATCTATGAAATATATCCTGGTAGCTCTCCAATGGTAGTTATCAAACCTCTTTCCGACCAAGCTCCACCCTCCTGGCTTCTCTGTATGATCTCCATGCATACTGTGCTGCCAAAGATGTCATATCTACCCTAAAAGACCAGGAGAACAAGTGATACGATAGATGAGTTCATGCAATGATTAGCTACAGTTATATAACACTCCCCCGGATTCACACTAATGGTTTATACTATCTGTGAGTGCTGTGTGCAGAATCTCCAGTGTATCCAATGTGATGCAGCTATACACTGTTCTCCCTGTCTCCTGCTTGGAATTCTTGACTGTTAGAAACTTATCACAGTCAGGAGGCAGGAGAGAAAGGCTGAAGCTGCATCCCATAGGATACACTGAGACTTTGCAGTGGTTCATACTATCTGCGAGTGCTGTGTGCAGAATCTCCAGTGTATCCGATGTGGTGAAGCTTCACACTGTTCTCCCTGCCTCCTGCTTGTAATTGCTGGCAGGCAGGAGGTAGGGGAGACGGGCTGAAGCTGCATCCCATAGAATACTTAGACTTTGCAGTGTGAGTTAGCAGGCAGAAGTTCTAGGTCACTGACCTGTCACTTTTTGACCTTCATGTAATTAAAGTCCACCCCTCTGTCTCTGCAAAACCAAAGGCACGATGGTAAATTTAAGCTGCATTAGGGAAACTATTTCAGTAGGGTTGAAGGAGCCTGTATGGCAGACAATCCCTCAATGGCACGTTAGCTAAAACAGGTGTATAGAAGGCATGCACAGTAGCCTCTACTTTCATAGAACTCAACCATTCATAATAGCATTGTATTCTCCTAACTCGTAAGCTCCCCCTAGTGGTGCCTGCAGGCAGACAGAATTTATAATTTAACGCTATGTCTATTCAAGGTATTTACAGCATTGCACCATAAAAAAACCTCCAACCACTATAACAATAAATAAATAAAAAATGAATCGGCACAGAATGATGGACCAATAACATAGGGTTGAATCAGGGACATCCACTTCAAGTGATTTGTGTTACTGGATCAGAGGTTTGCACAGCTGTGTGTGGAAACCGGATGCCTTTCCCCTGTCCCTGATGTATCTCTTATGTCATCTCTTTCTTTCACCTCCTGACGAGTCCTCTAATTTAATTGCAGCTGCTATTAAATATAATGGCTTTCATAATGCGAATGTAATTTCCTGCTGAAATGTGCATGATAACATGGCTAACATAAGAAAAGCCATGTTCACATCTCTATGCCAGAACTAGCTGGGACAATGGCTGTAACCAGCTTTGGTGAATGGAATCAGTGCTGCAGTAACCAGCTTTGGTGAATGGGAGCAGTGCTGCAGTAACCATCTTCGGTGAATGGGAGCAGTGCTGCAGTAACCATCTTCGGTGAATGGGAGCAGTGCTGCAGTAACCAGCTTCGGTGAATGGGAGCAGTGCTGCAGTAACCATCTTCGGTGAATGGGAGCAGTGCTGCAGTAACCATCTTCGGTGAATGGGAGCAGTGCTGCAGTAACCATCTTCGGTGAATGGGAGCAGTGCTGCAGTAACCATCTTCGGTGAATGGGAGCAGTGCTGCAGTAACCAGCTTCAGTTAATGGGAGCAATGCTGCAGTAACCAGCTTCAGTGAATGGGAGCAATGCTGCAGTAACCAGCTTCAGTTAATGGGAGCAATGCTGCAGTAACCAGTTTCAGTGAATGGGAGCAATGCTGCAGTAACCAGTTTCAGTGAATGGGAGCAATGCTGCAGTAACCAGCTTCAGTGAATGGGAGCAATGCTGCAGTAACCAGCTTCAGCGGAATGGGAGCAATGCTGCAGTAACCAGCTTCAGCGGAATGGGAGCAATACTGCAGTAACCAGCTCCGTCCACTACACTATGGATCAATGAATGCAACTGCGTAGTTCTGGTGCTGACTTCTGGCAGCTGAACTACTACAGAACAGTTCATTGGCAGTGGAGACTCCCTGCGATGTGTGAAAGCTTTGGAGCTCCTCCTAGTGGCAGCTTTAGGTAGACAGAGCATTTCCAAAGTCACAACACCTAACTTAACAGGATAGGTGATAAGCTTATATAGGACTCCAGTCCCAGCGACCAAGAGAACAGGGGTCCCTTGTCCACCCCTTTGTATGAAGTCATGGTCGAGCGTGCCCACTGCCGCTCCATTCGGAGTGTATTGGAAATAGCTGAATACAGTGCTAGGCTATCTCCGACAGTCCCATACAGTCTGAATGGAGTGGCACTGGGTATGCTCTACTGCCTTTCTATTCAAAGTCAAAGGGCCCCTCTTCTCAGGATCAGTGGGGGCTTCAGCGGTCAAAACAACACTTATAACTTATCCTGGTTATAGGTGATACTTTTTGATTTAGCAGAAAGCCTCTTTTACTCTATGCAGGAGATTTGGAGCTTTGTGTCAGAATATCGGCAACTCTGATTTCTGCAAAGATCTGCTATAGAAAGTTGGACGTCAATAGGATTTTGTATTAGAAAGGTGGAGATCCCCTTGAAGTCTTCTGTCCAGGGAAGTCGCAGCTGTGATATGAGGCAGAGTTAATGAAGCCGAGTCCAGAGTGCGGGATCACACGGCGCGGCTGAAATTTCCAGAAACCCTTTGTGCGAAGGTCACGGGCGACACGGCCTGTTTTATTATGTGACCCACGGTTTCTAGACGCGGGCGTGAGGGCGACTCCTTTAATGACAACATATGGTGAGCCTTGCGTAGATCCTCTTTGTCATTGCGCTGATATCAGAGATTTGAGGGATCAGAGCGGATTCAGTTCTTTACAGCTAGATGAGTCCGGCTCGCTGGGGGTGACCGGCGACATCTGCCCACCTCTGGGTCAGGTACAGGCAGGGTCCTCGCATCTTTTATAAAAAAAAAAAATTATAAAAAAATTCAGGTCGATAAGTCTGAAGGAGAGCCTGGAGTTTTCCAGAAAGTGAAGCTGGTGGCAACAACCTTGCCTCGGGACAACACAAAGCCCCATCAGCTGTCAATAGGAAACCGTAACGAACAGCTATAGGAAGCGTCGGCGAGAGCGGCATATTTCTTCTGACAGCTGAGGTGGAGGGTTGCCACAGAGGATCAACGCAAATTTGTGACGAGGTTGGAATACTTTGATGTGAGGCCCAGCTGGTTGGCGAAAGGAAAACCGATTGAGGAAGAAAGTCGCTGCTCTGTAAGAAATTGGAATATTCTACACATAGAGACTTCGTCCGTCCGTCCCTCCGTCCTCCTCTGCTATTTACCATCCCCACCAGTTAATGAGGGAGCTTGTATTCATGTCGGCTGTGGACTTGGGGGCAGACTTCCTGCGCACCTGCTAAGAGAAGAGCGAGAGCAGGCAGAGGGCCCATCTGATCAATGATCGCGTCTTTTATTTGGAATGGGTCTGTAGTTCTGCAACCGCATAGGGCTGAAGACGTCATTTAGAAAATTTGCCAACCAAAATAAAAACAAACAACGGCTTTAGGGACGATCATTCTCCAACATGCTTGAGTCGGACGTAGACGATGCCGGATCCAGCCTGAGCCTCGGCGAGAAGGCAGTGTGTCGGATTGTGTACTGCGGACCCCGGCCAAGAGTCCTTTTACTTCCTATGGCCTTGGAGCTTTGGCTGTATGTGCAGAAAACCAGGAGTATGCAAAAGAAGAGGTGAGATACCAGCGCTGTAGGGTCCGCAAACCAGTAGCATACTGGGAGAATTAGTTGGCCAAATATAACTCCAGGAATTAGCATCTCGGTCATCTGTTGAGTTGCAGAAGTTCCTCTACATCTCTGAATGAGGCCTCATGCACATGACCGTATTTTGTTTCCGTGTCCGATCCGTTTTTTTTTTTTGCGGATAGGATGTGGACCCATTCATTTCAATGGGTTCGCAAAAAACGCAGACAGCACATCGTGTGCTGTCCGCATCAGTATGTCCGTTCCGTTGCAAATGCCTAGGAAGGCAATATGGGTCATATTGCCTTCCTAGGCATTTGTAAAATTATTTGTTAATAAACCTTACCCAGGTTAGGTCCTAACCATTATTATGCCGTTCCGTTGCTCCGCAAAAAAAATAGTGCATGTCCTATTTTTTTTTCTAGTTTGCGGACAAGGATAGGCATTATTACAATGGATCCGCAAAAATAACGGATGCCATACGGCACGTCATCCGTTGTTTTTGCGGATCCGCAATTTGCGGACCGCAAAACACATACGGTCCTGTGCATGTAGCCTGAGAATTAACTTTTTACTTTTTTGTATCATTCAAAAATTCTATATCGTGGAGGAGCTTTGTTCATCCTGGTACTCCTGATTCATGAAATTGAATGTCAGAGCCGGCAGAGCTATTAAAGTGTTGACACAGGCAGGAATAGGGGAGAGCAACTTGGCATAGAAATGTAGACGACCTACCATTCAGTGGAAGGTGTTGGCAGCCCACGTGGTCGCTGCATTTTCAGTATTAGGGCTCATTCAGCGAATCAGTTTTTTTGCAGATTAGATGCTGTCCCATTCATTTCTATGGGGCCCTTTTCTTCCATTGCACGGCTCAGCAAAAGAATGCAATCCGTTTTTTTGCAGACATGCTGAACTGTCCGCCCAAAAAACGGATCCGCATTTTTGCGGACAGCATACGGCCGTCTGAATGAGTCCTTATGGTAAGTTTCTAGACTATTAGAAGGGTTTGCACAAAAACAACTTTTTGCCCTGCTACTATTACTTCTGTTCTACTTTTTTTATTGTTCTTTATGATATTGTGATAAAAATAGCATTTTTAACCTCCCCGATAGAAGTGCAAATTAAAGGAATGCAGCGCAGCAATCTACCAATGCCCATCTCCTGACTATGGGGCGATGAGAGGGACATTGCTAGATGACTATCCATAGGTGACTGTGGTTTCTCCAGAATGCGACCAATGGTCCTTTCAGAAGCGTTCGCCCATCTCTACGTGTTATGTAATATTGAATATTGTGTCGTTATGCCGTCACGCAGAGATAAATCTTCATCACCATTCCCAGTGCATTAGTATACAAGAGCCACTTGTATGTATCCAGCACCTCGGCCTCATTCTCTTATCTCTTCAGTACAGAATTAAATGTTTTACCTGCAACAATAAATGCTGTATTTTGTTATATTTATTTTCTGTACTGTTTACATTTTTGCTTTCTAAGGCTACATGCAAACGACAGTGAAAACAAACGTCCATTAAAAACGGACATATTTTTCACTGATTCCTTTCTGAGAAAGACACGTTAAAAATAGACCCATGGTCGGTAAGTGAAAAACGGACAAGATAGAACATGTTCTATTTTTTTACGTCCGTTTTTCACTGACCGTCGTGTGAATAACCCCATAGACTACCATTGGTCTTAAAATGGATGTGTGATGGCCGTTAAAAAAAAAACAACTGTTGTGTGCATGTAGCCTTAAAGGGGCTTTGTAGTTAAATACATGCATAAACCATAGATGTTTTCTCAATGGGGTCCAACCACTGGGTCCCCACTGTTCCTGACAGCGGGGGTACCTGACCCCAGTCGCTGGCAGAGAAAGGGCGGCGTATACATCATCTCTCTCTCTCTCTCTTTTAATGGGTTTTGATGTGAAAAAAAAACCTATTAGGGAAAATTCAGGACCTCTATCAGTTTGCTGGAGCTGAGCGTGCCTCGTAGGAGTGGGGTTCATTTACCGCATGGTGGCTCAGTGGTTAGCACTGGTGCCTTGCAGCGCTGGAGTCATGGGTTCGAATCCGACCAAGGATAGAAATAACATCTGCATGGAGTTTGTATGTTCTTCCCTGCACTCTAAAGACATACTGATAGGGAACTTAGATTAATGTCTGTAAGGCCTCATGCACACGACCGTTGTGGAGTCCGTGTGCGTTCCGTAATTTGCACGGACAGCCTTTAATATAACTCCCTATTCTTGCCCGCAAAGCGCAGACAAGAATAGGACATGTTATATATATTTTTTTTTGCGGGGGCTACGGAACGGAGCAACGGATTTGCGGACCCAAACAACGGCCGTGTGCATGAGGCCTAAGGCTAGGGCTACACAGCGACATGTGTCGCAGAGAAGTCTCTCAACGTTTTTAATCATGTTAATCTATGGTGTCTCACTGCGACTGTCGGGTTTCAGTGCGACGCCATAGCCCATCATTACAAAAAATGTTGCGTGACACAAATGTCACGATGTAGTTGTACTCTTTTTGTTGCCGTGTAGCCCTAGCCTTAAGCTCTGCAGAACATGCGCTATAAGTGTCACCCCAGTCTGACTAAGGCCTCATGCACACGACCGTATCCACAAAATACGGATTCGGGTCAAATGCCCTCTGCGTTTCTTTAGCGGACCCGTTGACTTCAGTGCATCCGCGGTCCACATTTTGCGACGTACATATGGATGCAGAAAGTGCACAGATTATCCGTGTGCGTTCCACAGAAAGATAGAGCATGTCCGCAAATTGTGGCCAACGGACACCACGAGTCCACAGAAAATGCGGATGCAACTCGGACGATATCCAAATTTTGTGGATCCGCAGTTTGCACTGTGTGCATGAGGCCTAAAAAAGATACGGCCATTTCATTAAGAGGAGCGGGCCTCTTGTCACCTCTGTCCTTTCCGTGCACCAGACTCTGTAGGCTAGCAGCCGGCCGAGGTTTCAGTTCTAATTTACGCCAGTTTTCTGGTATCGATTATAGGAAATGTGTTGGGCTGGGGTGTAAGCTCCACTTACTTTTTAAGAAAGTGCGGAGAGCAGTGAAGAACTGCAAAAAGTTGCAAATTGTTTGCACAAAATACCGTTTTTGCAAACATTTGTGACTGTTATGTAAATGCCCCCCCCCCCTTCCTCCCCCCATGGCCGCCCTCGGGTTCACTCTTCATCCATTTTTTTTCTAGCTTTTTTTCAAGTTACTTTCAATGATCTAGATAAAAAAAAAGGAAGGAAAGGATTAAGAGATACTGAAAATGATAACCGTCGCTCATAAAAAATAGCTCCGCTCGGTCATACAAGCCGTTGCAGGCCTTCACAAAGAATTCTCACTGGAGCCAAGCACCAAATGATGTGCCCAGTGAGCCCCCTGATGGGTGCCAGCTCCGGGCGGATAATTCTCTGCACACGTCATGTTTGTCATTCCATTGCATTAGTGAGCCATATTTAAAGGGGAGCTCTCACCTCTGCTGACGTGTCTGTTTTAGTAACTACTTGCATCCCCCATGGAATAACAATTCTGGAACATCCATTCTTATGGCTCTATGTTGTGCCATTCCTCTATTATTCCTTCTAGAAGTTATGAAGGACGCAAAGTTTGCATGTATAGAACGCGTCCGTATGTGCATGAGAAAAAATGTTCGGTACAGTGTAGGCCCGTGACTTTTAATCCGAATCATTTCAATTTCCCTGCAGAAAAGGCCTTGACTGTGGATTTCTGCAAACGCTGTAGAGACTGGAGTTGGTGGTAATAATATAGAGTAGAGGGCCCCCTGCTGGTGCTGGAGGTGCAGTGTCCCACTGCTATGGCAGTGCTATCCTGCAAAAAGGGTTAAAATGTGTACTATGCATGGTCTGTATGTAACTGGCACAAGTTAACAGGCCTTACTTACCGTCACTAGGTGGGGCTGTTTCCACGCTCACCATAGGGCGGAGTGAGTCAGCAGTGAAGTAGATTCAGTTGAAGCTCAGACAGTGAAGAGAGCAAATGCAAACCAGACCTTAGAGAGCAGCCAGAAGAAGCAAAGGTGTAGAGAAACCTTTAAATCAGCGAAGAGCAAAAAAATAAATATTTGTGTAGCATACCAGTGTTGAGAGGAGGTGTGTGCAGAAGCTCTGTGGAGATAATCTTTCTAAAAGGACTTTTGAACGTCACAGCTAACTTGTCCAGAAGATGAAAGGCTTTGGGAGGCTTGACGTACTTTACAGGCACAAGCAAAGGAAAAGACCGGCACTCACTTTTTCTTCAAAATTTTTTCTCTTTATTCGCCACACATCAAATGTTCAGTGACGCGCGTTTCGGCTCTGCTGCGAGCCTTTCTCAAACCAATGGCATATAACAAAATCAAACAGTATACGTGATTTAAATAGACCGCCACAGCGGACTGTGGAATGTGCTAAGGTCCAACAGCCCTCTCAGGATACTGTGGATCCGTTTAGTCTGTCATCTAGAAGGGGCAGCCCCATGGTTGCATAGAGAAAGTGAGACGTGTTGCATCTAGTGTGTAGGGGCCCCTGCTGGTGCTGGAGGGGCAGTGTTCCTCCTACAACTACTCCTATCCTCTCTGCACTCCCCTGCGGCTCACTGCAGAAGTAGTTTATACCATGTAAGGCTACTTTCACACTTGCGGCAGAGAGATCCGGCAAGCAGTTCCGTCGCCGGAACTGCCTGCTGGATCAGGCAAAATGTATGCCAACTGATGGCATTAGTGAGACTGATCAGGATCCTGATCAGTCTTAAAAATGCCTGATCAGTTGAAAAAAATGCATTGAAATGCCGGATCCGTCGTTCCGGTGTCATCCGGCAAAACGGATCCGGCATTTATTTTTTTCACCTTTTTTTCAGTCTGCGCATGCGCATAACGGAACGCCGGATCCGGCATTCCGGTATTCTGAACGCCGGATCCGGCACTAATACATCCCTATGGGAAAAAATGCCTTCAGGCATTCAGGCAAGTCTTCGGTTTTTTTCGCCGGAGATAAAACCGTAGCATGCTGCGGTTTTCTCTTTTGCCTGATCAGTCAAAACGACTGAACTGAAGACATCCTGATGCAAACTGAACGGATTAGGGCTCTTTCACACCTGCGTTATTGTCTTCCGGCATAGAGTTCCGTCGTCGGGGCTCTATGCCGGAAGAATCCTGATCAGGATTATTCTAATGCATTCTGAATAGAGTGAAATCCGTTCAGGATGCATCAGGATGTCTTCAGTTCCGGAACGGAGCGTTTTTTGGCCGGAGAAAATACCGCAGCATGCTGCGCTTTTTGCTCCGGCCAAAAAAACTGAAGACTTGCCGTAAGGCCGGATCCGGAATTAATGCCCATTGAAAGGCATTAATCCAGATCCGGCCTTAAGCTAAACGTCGTTTCGGCGCATTGCCGGATACGACGTTTAGCTTTTTTAGAGTGGTTACCATGGCTGCCGGGACGCTAAAGTAAAGTGTAGCGGGGAGCAGCATACTTACCATCCGTGCGGCTCCCGGGGCGCTCCAGAGTGACGTCAGGGCGCCCCAGGCGCATGGATGACGTGATCGCATGGCACGTCATCCATGCGCATGGGGCGCTCTGACGTCATTCTGGAGCGCCCCGGGAGCCGTGCGGACTGTAAGTATACCGCTCCCCTGCTCCCCGCTCCTACTATGGCAACCAGGACTTTAATAGCGTCCTGGGTGCCATAGTAACACTGAAAGCATTTTGAAGACGGATCCGTCTTCAAATGCTTTCAGTACACTTGCGTTTTTCCGGATCCGGCGTGTAATTCCGGCAAGTGGAGTACACGCCGGATCCGGACAACGCAAGTGTGAAAGAGGCCTTACTCTCCATTCAGAATGCATGGGGATAAAACTGATCGGTTCTTTTCCGGTATAGAGCCCCTAGGACGGAACTCTATGCCGGAAAAGAAAAACGCAAGTGTGAAAGTACCCTAAGACACTTCACCAATCAGACCATTGCTCCAGATGTATCTCTGATGTGCAGTCAGCTGTAGTGCTTTATATGGGGGGTCCATGAATGGCTGAGTGGACCCAGTTGTTTGTAAGGGACGGTGTGCAGGGGATTGCTGACCCCTTCAGATACCACCAGGCCACCCTGGTGCTTATCCTTCCCAGGGACCTTCAGACATGACCACATCTTCTTCAATCTGCCCATGATCACATCTCTGCTGCTGCAAGAAAAGTGTCGGCCTATTTGCCTCCATATGCTGTCTGAGCACAAACGCTGTGTCACATAGTCTGATGTACTAAAAACGGAGGGCGTTCTAATATCTGCTTTTCTTCTCGTACAATGCCATCAAAGAGGACCTGTCCGCTCTCCTGAAGTCAACACGTATTTTAGATGACAATTCTTTAAACTCTTTGAATTCTTTCCATTATTTTTTTCTGCGTTCATCTGTTATTCCTCCTGGAAATGTATGAACAAATTGACATAAGCACGCTGACAGGTCCTACTAATGAGAGCCTTGGGACAGCAGATTGCTTGCTGAAATCCTTCTTCAAGGTCCATATACGAGGAATGAATAGTGGTCCCATGTCAATGTCTGTCACAATATTCGGATCATCCAAGTAATGTTTTCAACAGATATTGCCTGGAAATGTGATCATACAGACAAGGGCTATAGCCAGGCACGGCCATTTTTTTTCAAATATTTTCCCAACTGGGAATCATAAAAGTGCTGGATTTACAGCAATTTTACTCGGAATCATAGCTAAGGGTACTTTCACACTTGCATTTTTCTTTTCCGGCATAGAGTTCTGTCACAGGGGCTCTATACCGGAAAAGAACTAATCAGTTTTATCCTCATGCATTCTGAATGGAGAGTAATCCGTTCAGTTTGCATCAGGATGTCTTCAGTTCAGTCGTTTTGACTGATCAGGCAAAAGAGAAAACCGCAGCATGCTACGGTTTTATCTCCGGCGAAAAAAACCTGAAGACTTGCCTGAATGCCGGATCCGGCATTTTTTCCCATAGGAATGTATTAGTGCCGGATCCGGCATTTTTTCCCATAGGAATGTATTAGTGCCGGATCCGGCATTCAGATTACCGGAATGCCGGATCCGTCCTTCCGTTCTGCGCATGCGCAGACTGAAAAAAAGGTAAAAAAATAAATGCCGGATCCGTTTTGCCGGATGACACCGGAAAGACTGATCCGGCATTTCAATGCATTTTTTCGACTGATCAGGCATTTTTAAGACTGATCAGGATCCTGATCAGTCTTACTAATGCCATCAGTTAGCATGCATTTTGCCTGATCCGGCAGGCAGTTCCGGCGACGGAACTGCTTGCCGGATCTCTCTGCCGCAAGTGTGAAAGTAGCCTTACCTGGTGTGACTGTGCAACCCAAATCTTCGAGAATCCCCTTGAGAATATTTATAAATATTGGAGGGGTATTCCTGTCTCATGGAGGGGCCCCTGACCACTGCTCACCCGCATGCAGCGACCAGAGGCGGTCGGGACTAGGAAATAACAGAGCGGGGTGTGCTACACCGTTTCATTCACTTCTGTGGGAGCTACGAAGACCATGTAGAACAGGCCGCTCGGCTCTTCTAGTTCCTACACCTCCGGGCACTTCATCCAATGGGGAGTAGTATCCTGTGGATGTGCTGTAAATATTTAGATCAGGCATCTCAAACTGCGGCCCTCCAGCTGTTGTAAAACTACAACTCCCACAATGCCCTGCTGTAGGCTGATACCCGTAGGCTGTCCGGGCATGATGGGAGTTGTAGTTTTGCAACAGCTGGAGGGCCGCAGTTTGAGATGCCTGATTTAGATGTTAGATAGATATAAGATAGTTAGATAGCTACTAGATAGATATAGATAGATAGATATGAGATAGGAGAGGGAGAGATAGGAGAGGGAGAGATAGGAGAGGGAGAGAGAGAGAGAGATAGATATTACATAGACATTCTGCCACAAGAAAGCTCCTTCTGCCCCCTTCAAGTAGGGGTAGCAAGAAGATGGGGCAGAGGACGTGGAGTAACACAAGATGGCCGACTGCTGAGTCTGTAACCATGGAAACACATATAGAACAAAATCATATTCCTAGTTCCTGTCCTTGCTGACCTCCGCTTACGTTATGTGTCACCAGCACATCGAAAGTCCAAAAATTTCCAGCACATCGACTGCCTATAAAAACAAAATTTATTGGAGCACTTAAACCGGCATACAATAGGTGATACGCGTTTCGGGCGTCCACCTCGGCCCTATTAGTTGTATCATCCCACACCAAGGAAGCATGAACAATTTGGGCTGCCCTTGTCTTTTAAATTGTTCTTGTTTTCTTGGTGTGAGAGGATGTGACGGACGGCCCAAGTGGAGGCCCGAAATGTGTCGTCACCTTCATATTTTTTAATGGGCAGTCATAGTGCTGGACATTTTTGGACTTGCAAAACGCATCGCTCTGCAAGTAACCTGTGTACACAATGCGATTTCCTCAATCAAGACGGTTTGGAAAGTGGCAAACACTACATTAAACGCTGCAGCATGGCTTGGGAAATATCTTCCCTTCCAAGCTGACTGCTAGGACATGTATAATGTATAATATTCCAGTGCATTCGCTGGTCTGATACTTGTCCTAGCAACAACTGGAAATGATCACACCGGGAGGACCTGACTGATTCATTAAATGCTGTGATTGGATCTATTGTTTTTCTCTTTCTTTCTGAAAAGTAACCATGACAACAGAGAGAGACCCCGTGGAATACGGATGCGGGGCGTTCTCTGGTTACCATGGTATACACGGCCGGCGTGTGTTACAGACCCATACAATTACATTGATGAATGAATGTTCTCAGGTATTTCTAGTCAGTTGTCATATACAAAGAAAACCGCCTCACTAGCGCCACCTTCTGGAAGAGGCTCCCTATGAGTCAAAGTCAGACTTTTTAACAAGCTTTGGGGCATGACGAGGGAAAAAAGCTGGATATTTGGCTTTGCTGGTTTCCCTTGTCATGTCCCAAGTCAGACTCTTTCACAAGGTGGCGCCAGCGAGACAGTTCTCTTTGCATGAGAAAAACCTCTTTGCATATTATTTTCCCATGCAGCGTTACCGTGTCCATACACAGATGGTCTCCTTAAGGAGAGCCACTACCCCTCCTAGTCATTTGTCAGATATAACATAGAGCCTGACCTGGAGGATTCATCTGAGGTGGCAGACACCATTCAGGAGTTGTGTAGATCAGCGGTCCCCAACCGCCGGGCTGGGCCCTGGAAGATTGTTTGCCTGGCCTTGGCAATTAGGGCCGTCTTTAATGCGGTACATTATGGAAGCGCTTCATTAGTACAAAAGGACCAGGAAGCAGTGAAGGATCTGTACTCACCGCTTCCCGGTCCTTGGCTCGGCTGATGGCTGACATGGGGGGCTGATGGCTGACATGGGGGGCTGATGGCTGACATGGGGGGCTGATGGCTGACATGGGGGGCTGATGGCTGACATGGGGGGCTGATGGCTGACATGGGGGGCTGATGGCTGACATGGGGGTCTGATGGCTGACATGGGGGGCTGATGGCTGACATGGGGGGCTGATGGCTGACATGGGGGGCTGATGGCTGACAATGGGGGGTTGATAGGTGGCTAAAGGTTGGGGGGTTGATCTGAGGCATTGGGAGTCTGATCTGAGGTTTGATTAGTTATTTTCTTATTGTTCTCCTCTAAAACCTAGGTGCATCTTATAGGGTGAAAAATACGGTACAGTGCAGCAGAGACCCTAGTCAGTTTATATAACTTTAAAACTAAAGCACTCTTTCTGAAACTGGCAACAGTGGGTGCACGTCCGGATTATGTTCTGTAGCTCCACCTCAAGAACTGTAGATATTACACAAATTTTAGACAGCACTCCATGATAATGATGATAGAAAGTGATGATTTTATTTATATTATTTCAGCCGGACACAGTGGTACATAGGTTGCTTGCAATGTTTCGGGCTAAAATACGCCCTTCATCAGGCACTAGCAGGGCCACAGGATAGGTGTTGCCGGCCCCGACTAGCACCCCTAAGCCCCGCTCCAGAACCACGCCCCTTCCTCCCCACACCAGGTCCCTGGGAAAATTGTCTTGCATGAAACTGGTCCTTGGTGCAAAAAAGGTTGGTGACCACTGGTGTAGATCACTTACATTCTTGCAGACAAAGCCAACAACGTGGTCTCCCTGCAGCGTTTCTACAAAGGTACGTCAGTGCAGAAGTGCTACCATAATGTAGGTGCTCAGGAGGCGTATACCAGAGACAGGGCATCTGTCAGCAGCTTTGTCCCTATGACACTGACTGACCTGTTACTTGTGCTCTTGGCAGCTGAAGGCATCTGTGTTGGTCCCATGTTCATATGTGCCCGCATTGCTGAGAAAAATGATGTTTTAATATATGCAAATGAGCCTCTAGGAGCAATGGGGGCGTTGCCGTTACTCCTAGAGGCTCTTCTCTCCCCTCAGTACTATGTTCTTATTGGTGGCAGCAGTGACACAGTGGGGTTGGAGGGACTCTCTCCTTCTTAACTGTGCTGCTGAGGAGAACATGGCGCGCACTGAGAGTGGCGCGTGACATATTCTCTAACTGATACTAGGCTGCGCAGTAGTGCAGCCTAGTATTGGTAAATGGCAAATCCCGGTATCGTATCGATCCAGGTACAAAAGTATCAATTGGGCATCGATACTTCGACTCCTGGTGCAACCCTAATACGGACAAGTTTGCCCTAGTGACAGTTGCAAGCATGCAAAATGTCATTGCACTGTGTACCTCTGTGCCAAGGGATTGACTGTGAGGGAGCACGCTGTATTATTTACAAGGCACTTGCTGATACTGATTATTACAGTCCTGTACTGGCACTGTTTGTAGGCTTTGCTGGCACAGTTTTTAGGGAGTTACTCTGCTGGCATCGGTTGTGGGAGAGCACTCTGCTGGCACTGGTTGTGGAGAAGGACTCTGCTGGCACTGATTGCGAAAGGGCACTCGGCTGGCTCTGGTTTTGGGGGAACACTCTGTTGGCACTGGTCGTGGGGGAAAACTCTGCTTGCACTAATTGTGGACGAGCACTCTGCTGGCACTGGCTGTGGACGAGCACTCTGCTGGCACTGGCTGTGGACGAGCACTCTGCTGACACTGGCTGTGGACGAGCACTCTGCTGACACTGGCTGTGGACGAGCACTCTGCTGACACTGGCTGTGGACGAGCACTCTGCTGGCACTGGCTGTGGACGAGCACTCTGCTGGCACTGGCTGTGGACGAGCACTCTGCTGGCACTGGCTGTGGACGAGCACTCTGCTGGCACTGGCTGTGGACGAGCACTCTGCTGGCACTGGCTGTGGACGAGCACTCTGCTGGCACTGGCTGTGGACGAGCACTCTGCTGGCACTGGCTGTGGACGAGCACTCTGCTGGCACTGGCTGTGGACGAGCACTCTGCTGGCACTGGCTGTGGACGAGCACTCTGCTGGCACTGGCTGTGGACGAGCACTCTGCTGGCACTGGCTGTGGACGAGCACTCTGCTGGCACTGGCTGTGGACGAGCACTCTGCTGGCACTGGCTGTGGACGAGCACTCTGCTGGCACTGGCTGTGGACGAGCACTCTGCTGGCACTGGCTGTGGACGAGCACTCTGCTGGCACTGGCTGTGGACGAGCACTCTGCTGGCACTGGCTGTGGACGAGCACTCTGCTGGCACTGGCTGTGGACGAGCACTCTGCTGGCACTGGCTGTGGACGAGCACTCTGCTGGCACTGGCTGTGGACGAGCACTCTGCTGGCACTGGCTGTGGACGAGCACTCTGCTGGCACTGGCTGTGGACGAGCACTCTGCTGGCACTGGCTGTGGACGAGCACTCTGCTGGCACTGGCTGTGGACGAGCACTCTGCTGGCACTGGCTGTGGACGAGCACTCTGCTGGCACTGGCTGTGGACGAGCACTCTGCTGGCACTGGCTGTGGACGAGCACTCTGCTGGCACTGGCTGTGGACGAGCACTCTGCTGGCACTGGCTGTGGACGAGCACTCTGCTGGCTGTGGACGAGCACTCTGCTGGCACTGGCTGTGGACGAGCACTCTGCTGGCACTGGCTGTGGACGAGCACTCTGCTGGCACTGGCTGTGGACGAGCACTCTGCTGGCACTGGCTGTGGACGAGCACTCTGCTGGCACTGGCTGTGGACGCGCACTCTGCTGGCACTGGCTGTGGACGCGCACTCTGCTGGCACTGGCTGTGGACGCGCACTCTGCTGGCTGTGGACGAGCACTCTGCTGGCTGTGGACGAGCACTCTGCTGGCTGTGGACGAGCACTCTGCTGGCACTGGCTGTGGACGAGCACTCTGCTGGCATTGGTTGTGGGGGAAGGGTGTCAGGGTGAGGATAGGCCATCACTTCTAAAACCCTGAACAACCCCTTTAAGGCTTTCTGTACTGGACTGGACTAAATTTCACATAAAACACACTCCAAACATAAAATGATAGCAGATAACCTATAAGTGATGCCATGAATTGTGCGTCTTTCTATTTTGAATGTGCGTCCTGGCATCCGATCACTGAAGGCCTCCCAATGCCGGGTCTAATCAGCCAGCAAACAGGAATGTCATAATTCCATGCAAATGTGTGGAAATCCGGCTTTAACCCATGCACGTCTCATGCGGGCAGAGCAGATGAGAGTTTACAGCTTTAGCCTCTGGTCCAGCAGTTACAATAAAGCATCTTACAGATCATTGTCTTCTGATGTCTCCTTCTCAGGAACGTGGGTTATAAATCAGCCACGGGGTAAGGTCCCGGGCGGCGTCCTATGTGCTCATTCACAGGGTCCGAACTTTGTTTGTTAAAAAAGTGGACATTTCTGGGTGACAAAACATTAGGGGGAAAAACCCTTTACATTGGAGCTGTCTGTTCTTAGTCCAGGAGGTCCACACTGTATGTACGTGCCTGGACCTACAGCTTGTTGACTGCTGGATACCAGGACTGAGTTCACAGGTTTTGCTGTTTCTTTGCAGATAAAAAATAAATAAAAAATGCATTTCACATAAATGTGTGTGAGATTTGCTCCTGCTTGGTGTCATAGTAGATGGCGTAATATTACAGATCATCTGGTAATGCAATTCCATGTTATAATATTTAAGGGGAACCTACCGTCTGGTTTGAGGGCCACTAAAATGCAGTTAAACAGCTAAGGTTTAGGGTCCCAAACCTGCCACAGCAAACCCACCCCCGGAAAACGGTAGTAAATCAAAATGAAAACTTACCAGGACAAGAGTCCAGGACTCTTCTCCAGTGGCACTGGGCATGTGCGCACTGCGCTGATGAAGCCGCCTACAGTACACCTCTCTGTAGTGCACATCAGACACATGCGCAGTGAAGCAAAGTGTACAGTTCTCGGCCTAGTCAGTGCACTGCTCTGATGCCGCTGGAGAAGAGTCCTGGACTCCTTTTTCTCCTGATAAGTCAGATTCTTTTTTTTTTTTATACCCTTTGTAGGGATGGATGAGTTTGCCGTAGACGGGTGAGGGGGAGGAGGTGAGCTGTGACATCACCTTTTGTAAATGGTAAATCCTGTGTTACCTACTGTGTGTGTGTGTGTGTGTGTATATGTGTGTGTGTGTGTATATATATATATATATATATATATATATATATATATATATATATATATATATATGTATATGTATATGTGATATTGTAATTGTATTACAATCCTTCCTGTGATGATGATGAGATGACTGCTGAGAGGTGATCTCTACATATATGGTGATATGGAAAATCTTTAAAAAATGTTAAACACAAAAACTCAAGCTTAAAAGGAATTAAAACCATAAACGGAAGTATATTATTTTATTTTCTCATTTGTTTAAATTTTCTGGGTGTAGATTTTTTTAAATTTGTTTCTGTTCTTGTTTTTCGGTACATTTCTTCTTATCTGAGCTGTACATCTAGAGGGGTTATACATACACAGTATAAAAATACAATAAACAAGAAGCTATTAACAGGCTGGTACAGAGCGGGAGAGTTGAGAATAGATTGGAGGGGAGCGAGCGTGCTGGATGGGAGGCCACAGAGGAGAGTGTTGCAGTAGTCCAGGCGGGAGATGACGAGGGCATGCACTAGCATTTTAGCTGACTCCGGGGTGAGGAAGGAGCGAATACGAGAGACGTTTTTGAGTTGAAAGCATCAGGTGGAGGTGAGGGTTTGGATGTGTGGCTTAAAGGACGAGGCAGAATCCAATGTTACCCCCAGGCGCGGGCCTGCGAGACTGGAGAAAGCATTGTGCTATTAACTGTTATGGACAGGTCAGGTAGGGGGGCATGGGGGAAAGACAATGTTATACAGCAGCTGCATGGACCATAGGAACCTATAGTCTGGAAATGACTGATTAACTTCTATGAGAGAGTGTTGTGGGCATACTCCGTGACCTGGACAAAGGATATTGTGCAGGTAGGGGGAGGAGGTGAGCTGTGACTATTACCTATTATCAACGGTGGAAGGATCCTGTGATATCTATACCTATCACTTTAATCCTGCCTGTGATGATAATGAAATGATTGATGAGAGGTGATCCCTGCAGAACAGGAAGAGACAGACTAATGAGGCTCGGTGGCCATAGTGAAAACTGCAAGATTTCAGCTTTTTTTTTTAAACAAAATCACGACATTAGGTCATTTTCTGACGATAGATTGATAGACTGGTTAGACACGAGCCGTCTCTAATGCTTCCAGTGCCTTGCAGACACTTGAACGTGTGCGTACAATGTGCATCGGCTCCCTTGCTGTTTTTTATTTAATTTTTTTGGCATGACATTAAACATGTTTTATCAAAACTAAACTTCAAACATCACAGCTGACGTGAGGACGGTCGGCGAGCCTGCCTATCTTTTCACCAAAGCATTCCATTCTGCAACCTGACAAATGTTTCCGATAAACACGTCTATTTCCTTTGGTCGCAAGACCGCTATGTCTAAATCACAGAGAGGGGTCTTTTCTGGTTCAATTTACTTTATAATTTTTTTAACTAATTATTTGTATCACATTTTCTGGAAAATGACTCCCAAGTTCCAAATCTTACGTGACTTCCCAGACATGGATACATGGGAGTTTCTTACCCTTATGGGCTTTGTTTTCTTTAGGCTTTATTTTTAGGCTGCATTGATTTAGGTTTCTACGTCGTCATTTATTTATTTTTTCTGTCGAGAACAAAGATCTGTTCATATATCTAAAGCCTATTGGGCGGGGAGGGGGAGTCGCTTCATGGTGACCAGTCAATACGCACAAGCATCGCAGATATTAGCTTTACGTGTGAATTGCATGCAACTTTTTATTTTCGTAAAGGTGCACAATGTCTTATTCATATCGAATTTCTTTATATCCTATATGGTTGTGAGATAATCGCCAAAAGATGTTGAAAGTGGCAGCAGTTGGATGTACCTATATTTTGGCGCATACCAGTCTTTTCTGGAATAACACTATTGTGACATTATATGGCTATTCTGCATTTGTCACCAGTTTTCCCCTCTGAGGGCTCCATCTCTAATTGTCTGCTCTCCCTGAGCTAGTGATTGGAGGCAGTGGCGTACATAGAGTAAGGGCCCCATAGCAAGGATCAAACCAGGCCCCCACACAGGACAGAAGTATTTCTGCCTAAACCCCTTTCAATGACCCTTGGGCCATTTTTTCACTGCCTCGTTTGCTAAAAGTTGTTCCTTTACATTTAGAGGATAGAGTCCTGACCAAGTTTTCACCTCCAGTAGAAGAGGAGATAATCCCAACTAAGACTGGGCCCCATAGCAGTCGCATGGTCTGCCGCTATGGTAGTTACACCCCTGAATGGAGGCTAGCTGCTCTGATGTCTCCTATACACAGCACACACAGAGAAGAGGGGATACTGCTCCCCTGTTTCTCTATAGCACACCCTTAGGCCTCATACACATGACCATGTCCGTAAAATACAGACACCTTCCATGTGCAATCTACATTTTTCTTACTCCCATCACTAGAAATGACCATTTTTGTTTGTAATACAGAGAAAAATAGGACGTGTTCTATAATTTGCGGTATAGACACATGGATGCGGACAACACAAAGATGACATCCATGTGCTGTCCATTTATTTATTTTTTTGTGGTTGCGGACCTATAGAAATGAATGGGTTGGTGTGCAATCCGCGAAAAATGCGGAGGGGACACGGATGCAACATCCGGTTATGTGCATGAGACCTAAGCAGCACTATGGAGAGCATGATACAGCAGTGTAGCAGTGAGCCCAGTACTGGGGTGAGAGAGAAAACTTCCTAGATGCAGCAGCAGAAGAAGAAGTGGCTCATAAGTGGCGAAAGAGAGGCATTTTTCTATGATAGGATATATTACAAAGTTTATTATATTCACTTGTACTGTTGATTTATGCAAAGTTTGTTGAAACGACAGCGCCTAATAATACATTATTCTGTAAGAATGTATTAAAGCCATGATGACGGAGTCAAGATCACGCTCTTGTTTATAGATTATGGTACATAGGTTAAATGGTCAACACAAACTGTCAACATCAAAGAGACGACCCACAAAATGTAAAGTAGGAAAAATCTCATTGACCTGTTTAAAAAAAAAATATATAAAAAATATATATATTCTTATAATCTTGAGTCAGTAATATGTCTTTGTGTCTTGCAGGATGGAGGCCTCCTGTCTGGAGCTAGCACTCGAGGGGGAACGGCTTTGCAAAGCGGGTGATTTCAAAGCTGGCACTGCTTTCTTCGAAGCTGCTGTTCAGGTTGGAACCGAGGATCTGAAGACACTTAGTGCCATCTACAGTCAGCTGGGCAATGCCTACTTCTATCTGAAGGAATACTCCAAGGCTCTTGAGTATCACAAGCATGATCTAACACTTGCCAGGTGAGATGTGTTTAGTGAAGTATGAGGTTGCTTCTAGACATGTACATTTTTTTTAAACATACTGTATTTTTGCATTTGTTTTACCTCTGAGAAGGTATAATTATTATAATTTTTTTTGTTAACATGGAGGCCTATGCGCAATGTGTGCCATGGTATGCCTATACAGCAGGATACCTCAGAGGTATATGTCTGGAGACCCTTCCAATCTATCCTTAAAATGCAGGTGTATTGATGAGAATAGAACACAAATATAACGTGGCTCACCCGTGTCTGTTAGTGTGGTCAAGGTGCTCTGTTTTAAGGATGTTTCACCTGATCATCCAATATATTGATTGCGTAATAAAGAAAAAATAAAACAGGCACTCAACAGCTGGTATGTCTATAGTAGAATATTTATATAATAAAATGTACAATAAAATATCACATAAAATTTATAAAACATATAGAATATAACATAATAGTAAATGCACTGAGCTTATTTAGCTTGTCTGTAGTTGACAAGTGCTGTTGGGGTTCAGAAAATTGCTTACATCAATAAATGAATTGTGATATTAATAAGTGAAAATTTGTGAAATATTGATAATAATAAATATGAAAATATTATAATAATAATAATAATCTTTGTGAGAAAAAAGAGAAGAAATAATGGTGATGAACTGTGTCCATATAAAATTGTTGTAGCAACTTGTTGATTTCCCTACATCAATTTGAGTCCAGTATTTGGTAACACTGCTATAGCAGAGTGAAGATACAAATGTAGCAGCAACCAGAGTCCGCACTCCAAGTACAAGGATATAGGTAATATTCGGGTTATTTGAATGGGGCGTCCCCCTCACTGTAAACCCTCTTACCTTGACTTTTAGAATGCTTATCGCTGTGTAAGGTACTTTATAGCGCTCGGTTATAGAGCTTTTAAACTTCCCGCTTGTTGCTCTCCGGTCTCGGCGTTACCACGTGATGTTGATGCGTGTCACCTTCCAGGAAGCAGCATGCAGGGATTGCGTAATCTCGCGATAGTTTCAATCAGCTCCTCTATTGCTGGTATCCAGAGGCTTGTGTTCGCTGATAATAGTGCCGATAATTTGTAGATCTCTTTCCTCGGATTCAGATGGGTAGTATATCACTCGCAGGACCAGCCAGACGCGTTTCGAGGGGTCTCCCTCTTCCTCAGTGGCTATATTACGAGTGTCTCTACCCTCCTCTTTATATACTCCTCCATCACGAACCCCACCAAATACCCGGCAGGATTATTGATCTTCTTATATTAGCATTATATATTATACTCAAATGCATAATCACTATATATTCAATGCATACACTATATATCTCCATAGACAATTTAATTATAAATAACATTAATAAAAATGACATTTAATACAAATAAACTGAGTTAATAAAACTGAACAATAATGAACATAGATATGAATTGTTTAAATAGTTTAAAAGAACGTCTTTGGATAATCCTTCCTTCGTGTACTTCCCTATTTAATTGATATTTATCCTTATTCCATACTAGATTCTTCAGTTGTTACAATAGAAAAAACGCATCATTTTTAGGAAAAACGCATCATGCTTAAAAAACCGCATATGCGTTTTCGATGCGTTTTCTCCACCATAGGTTTCCCTATAATTTTTTATGTTGTCCCTAATGTTTAAGGACAAAAATAGATTATTTTAGAGACACAAAAAATGAATATTTCTTAATTCCCATCTTTGGGTTGTTTTGCAGAGTAGACTTAACACAATAGATAGGTGAATTTTGATACATTTGCACAATAGATGGATTTGCACGATAGATGGATGTATTTTGGGGAGGGGGCCCAACTCCGAGGGGAGATCTTGGTGCTGCTAAACAGCCCTACTCAGGATGTCACCATCAGAGGAGGGCACCCATCCCCAATGTCTACAAGAAGCCAAACAACTCAAAGTCCGAATTAAGTCCTCGTGGGAGGAGTGTTTCAAAATCAAAGATTCTTCTGGATTCCTGCCTCGACATCCTGGCGATATGGTCTCCCCCTCTCCAGTGCACATCCACTTTTTCAAAAGCTGCGAAGACCATACCCTCAGGGTTTTTATTATGATATTCTTTATAATGTAGTGAGAGAGAATGCTTCTCATAGCCATTTCTTATATTTGTAATGTGTTCTGACAGTCTTTTTTTCAGTGTACGTTTTGTTCGTCCAATGTATTGTTTTTTGCACTGACATTCTATAACATATAAGATATTAGTTGAGCTACACGTCAGAAATTCCTTTATTTTCCATGTAAAAGTGTTAACGCGTGATTGTATTTCAGTGGTCTTCTTGGGAAATGATGTTATTTTACATATTGCGCACTTCCCACATTTATAAAAGCCACTCAAATTCAACCAACCCTGCATGGATAATTTGTTCCTTTTATTTGGAACAGTTGGTGCTATTTTTAAGGACAAATTCTGGGCTCTTGAGTAAGTTATTTGAGGACCATTGCTAACCAAAGGGCCTATTAGTCTATCACTTAATAAATGATGCCAATGTTTCCTCACAATTCCTTCTATTTTTCTATGTTGTTTATTGAAGGGTAATATCATTCTCAACTGATCATTATTTTCTTCTTCTCTGTCCTTCTTTATCTTTTCTACAAAGAAGGTATCTCTATGCATATTATTGACTTTTGTGAGTGCTTTATCCAATACAGTGTTTGGGTAATTTCTCTCTAAAAAACGTTTTTTCATAATTTCGGCCTCAACTTCAAAATCTTTTACATCTGTACAATTCCTTTTTATACGTTTAAATTGGCCCTTTGGTACTTCAAGCAACCATCTTGGTAGATGGCAGCTGGAGAACAGTATATAGCTGTTTCGGGAGACCTCTTTTCTGATATGTACTGCAGATTAGCTGGTTATCCCGTACTTTAATTAGTAGGTCTAGGAATTCTATTCTCTCTATGTTTATATTGGCAGAAAACTTTAGATTATATGCATTGGTATCGATATTTGCAAGGAATATATCTAGATTTTCTCTTGTACCTTTCCAGATAAATAGGATATCATCGATAAACCTATGCCAGAGTACCAGGTCTGCCCCCAGGATGGGCAAGATCTCTTCACATTCCCAATTAGCCATAAATAAATTGGCATAACTGGGGGCAAACCTGGTACCCATGGCAGTTCCCCTGGTCTGGAGATAATAGTCCAGATTATAAGCGAAATAATTATGGGTTAGAATAAATTTTACCCCCTCCGCTATAAAGTCTATTTGTTTCTCAGGGAAATCACTATGTATCTTTAGTTGGTTCCTCAATGCCTGTATTCCCTGATTATGATTTATGACTGTATAGAGGGAACTTACATCTAAAGTCCCCAATATCCAGTCTGTTTCATATTTTAATCCCTCCACTATTTTAATAACTTGAGTTGTGTCTCTAATATATGCAAAAAAAAAAATTCACACTTGGCTGTAGGAGTTTGTCAATGTATTCTGACAAATTGGACGTTAGTGAACCTATGCCAGAGATAATTGGTCTACCAGGCGGGTTCATCTGGTCTGATGATTGATGAGAATAGCCTGCTGGTGTATAATGTAGTTTGTTTTGTTTTTTTCTTGTAATTTGTAGGTCCATTGGAGATCGCATTGGAGAGGCAAAAGCCAGCGGAAATCTTGGGAACACACTAAAGATCCTTGGTCAGTATGATGAAGCCATTGCTTGCTGTCAGAGGCATCTGGACATTTCTCGAGAGCAGGGAGACAAGGTACAAAATACAGTAGGATATTTGCAGCTTGCTCTCATAGTAGATCTATACGTTCTATAACTTAAAACCCCTTTAAGCCTGTGCAGATGTGAAGAGAGCCCCACTCAGCCCATGCCTGAAATATATACTGTAAATATATGGTTGACCCGGGAGACTGCTACATGATAAATATACTGTATGTACCAGCCTTCTGCTGCCTGAGGCGAAAACTAAAACGGTGCCCAACGGTGCCAATTTCTTAACCTTAAAGGGATTCTGTCACTAAGTTTTAGGCTATAGAGCTGCGGACATGCACGGTTAGATTGGCGCTAGCATGTCCGCAATATACTTGTCCTATAGGGCTGTGTGGTTTTATTTTCTTTAAAAAGGGATTTTAGAGATATGTAAATTAGTCTTGTAAGGTGCCCAAGGGTCTGTACAAACCTTCCTGGTGCCCAGCCACGCCCGCCTGTGAAGGAGCCCAGCACCACCGCCTATGTCCTCCGAATCTCCTCCTTTCGTCACCGATAGATTGCTGTAATCTCGCGATGCGCAGTGCCGGTATAGTGTTTCTTCCCTGTGCTGGCATCAGCCTCAGGGAAGGAACTGCGTATGCGCGAGATTAAAGCAATCCATCGGTGACGAAAGGAGGAGATTCGGAGGACATAGGCGGTGCTGGGCTCCTTCACAGGCGGGCGTGGCTGGGCACCAGGAAGGTTAGTGCAGCCCCTTGGGCACCTTACAAGACTAATTTACATATCTCTAAAATCCTTTTTTAAAGAAAATAAAACCACACAGCCCTATAGGACCAGTATATTGCAGACATGCTAGCGCCAATCTAGCCGTGCATGTCCGCAGCTCTATAGCCTAAAACTTGGTGACAGAATCCCTTTAACCCTTTGCCACAATGAAAAGCGTTCATTGCCCATGGCCCTTCTGCTGCCCCCATCTTGCCCCTACCTGGTGCTGCCTGAGGCGATCACCTGGCCTCATTGGTGGTGCGCCCCTGGTATGTATCATTTCCTCATGGACATAAGATGCACTTGCCGTAGACTGAATCAGTACCACTACAGTGCCAACACTATGCCAGTCCATCTTTAAATGTGTTTTCCTTTGGAGAGGGCACATACAAAGATGGAGCAGAGCTGAGTTTGTCACAGTACACAGATCATCTTGCTGTTCGAAATGACAGATATTGCAGATATTCACGAACTTCATTGCACAAAATAAACCGTCGATTGCCCAGTATAACTCTGCTACACTTGTATCATTTGTTTGCCTTTACCTATATGAAAGGTTTCAGAAATGATTTGTTGCGTTACACCACTGTGGATGAAACCTGAAATAGCGTGAACTGATTGATTACACTTTTCCCCGTGACTGCAGGTGGGTGAAGCTCGAGCATTGTACAATGCCGGGAACGTTTACCATGCTAACGGAAAGCAGTTGTCGTGGAACATGCCTCAGATCCCAGGAGACCTGTCCGAAGAGGTCAAGGAGACCTTGTTAAAGGCCACGGATTATTATGAGTGAGTAGTAAACCTTATGATTTTACTGTTGTCTCTGATATGACCAGGGGTGGACTGGCCATAGACCCTACAGGCAAATTTCCCAGGGGGCTGCAGGTTGGTGACATAACGGTCTGATGCTAGGGATCAGCAACCTTCGGCACGCCAGCTGTTGTGAAACTACAATTCCCAGCATGCTCCATTTATTTCTGTGAAAGTTCTGAGAAGAGCAGAGGAAGTATGCATGCTGGGAGTTGTAGTTTCACAACAGCTGGAGTGCCGGAGGTTGCCTACCCCTGCTTGAAGCATTAATCAATGCTAGGAGCATCAACTACTTATGCACCCGGCCAGTGGCTGCAGTGATGCAGTTGAATACTGTGGCGTGGGTGGCAGTATTTTGTGCAGCACTGTGATATTTGATTCTGCTGGGGCAGTATTTTATGCTGCAATATGGTGTTTGGTTCTGCTGGGGCGGTATTTTGTGCTGCACTGTGGTATTGCCTACTTGTGCTGCCCTGCCTTCTGTCAGTATGGACCCGCCTGCAACATGGGGACACTTTTTTACCATTCCGCCCTTGGATATGACATAGATATATATACCATGTAATCCAAAGGGTGACATTCCAGCTAAATGGTTTCAAATCTTGGTATGAGTATAAAAAGACCTCCAATCTACAACGACCTGTGATCGTGATCTATTAGCGCATATTTGTATAACGCACATACTTAGTACAGTTCCTCTTAACCTGGATCTACGGTCACATGATAGTCCGGGCTGAACACCAACAGTAAAGATGCTGCCTTGTTAATTTTTTTGTAAACTTTATAGAACTCTTTGCTTCAAGACTTAATATTATTTCTTAGGAGGAAAATAGACCAGACCTCAAAATTAAGACCTCAGCCTTCTAAACTTGTTCAGACCGCTAAGATGAATGCATACCCCTGTCAAACCCTAATGGTAACTAGCCCCCTAAAAGAAATCAACCCCCAGACCAGCCTCTAAAATTATTTCAGACCCCAGAACAGAACCCTGAAATTATTTAAACTCCAGACCAGCCCTTAAAAATAATCAAATACCAGAACAGACTGTTAAATAAATTGAAAACCCCAGACCAGACACTAAAATTAACTAGTTCCCAGATCACCAAAAATTATAAAACCACAGACTCTTAGGACTCTTCTTCCTAGGGCACGTGACGTCACATTCATGGGTCACGTGGCCTAGGCACAGCTCTGTCCCATTCAAATAAATGGGACTGAGCTCCGATACCAAGCACAGCTGCTGGCACCGTGCTAGGAAAGCTGCGAGCGAGTGCAGTGGTCTCTTCAGGTGGTCTCTTAGGATATGAAACTCCCAGAAAACCCCTTTAAAAATAATGACACCCTTGACCAGCTGTCACCGCCAGACATTTGAGAAGCTCTGACAGACGTTCTTCAGAACCTCCTGCTTGAGGTTCTTTTGTTTTGCTTTCATTTTGTCATCTCGTTTCCCTCTCTCAGCTGTCATCTAGTTGCACTGATTGCATCCCTTTAAATCCCCTCCCATACTGCATCACTTTTATACAACTTCCTGGAGTGTGTGCATGCTGGATGCTACAACTGATGCGTCTACAGATAAGTCTGTTCATTTATTTGTGTTTTCCTGTTTGCTTGATCCTAGGTGACCCTGACTCCCTCCGTATTAAGTGTAGGGAGCCGGTGGTCGTGTCCCCTCACTATTATAGGGTGTTCAGGTGTCATACAGTCGAGGAACGAGGATATGCAATTATCTATCATAGAGATTTTTGCATAGGCTGAGCAGTAAGGGAGAGAGCTAGGGCTGTTACAGGGCTTACCCATTGGTTCCTTAGTTTTGGATCAAGTCAGTCGGATCTTCATTTGTGTCTTCTAGTTTTCTGTACACCTTCCGTGACACTAGCCTCTAAAAATGTTCAAACCCCAAAATAGATCCCTAAATTAATCAGATCCCAGACCAAACCACAAAATTAATTCAGACTCAGAATATATATATATATATATAAAGGAAAACATATTTACTTACTGCTCTCAGGTCCTCACCACTTCCATGTACACCGTGATGCTGGCGGGTCTCACTACCTGGCTTGCCGGTACGGATAGTAGTTTCGCTAAATGCATTGGAGTAGATACTGCTCCCCCCCAATGTATGGCAACAGGTTTCGCTGTCCCTTCTCCGAATTCGGACAGCTGTCCGCCAGTCGAGTACCCAAAAAGGGATAGTCTGACGTACATGTATTTGTGTGTGGCTCTTGTAGACCTGAACAGAAGCAACATAATAACCCTCCTAGTGATAGCAGCTGGCGGCCATGATTTGTGTGTGCGCCCAGCACTGAAGTATGCCGGTCGCAGAGCCTTATGTATGTCACCCGCCTTAGAAAACGCTAGAAGGCCTACATTTTAGCTGCAGAGGACGTTTAGGATTTGTATGATGTGTAGATGGATGCTTGTTAACGCACCAGACACCTTCTCACGGTTACTGACCTCTCTGTTCTGCAGGAGAAATTTAGCTCTGGTGAAAGAGCTCGGTGACCGGGCCGCTCAGGGCCGAGCGTATGGAAATCTCGGTAACACGCACTACCTCTTAGGCAACTTCAACGAGGCCATCGCTTTTCATAAAGAGGTAAGTTGCCATAATATAGGTGCATTTAAAGCTCTATATCGCAATATAAGGCCTCATGCACACAACCTTATTTTGCATCCGGGCCCAGTCCGCATTTTTTTTGTGGATAGCACACGGATCCATTCGGTTCTATGAATCCGCATTAAAAAAACGTACCGCGTACCGATGTCATCCGTGTCTCCATTTGGCATATTATAGAACATGTCCTGTTCTCGGCCATATTGTGGACAATGCTAGCAATGGGAGTGAGAAAAATGTGCATTGGACACTGAAGGGATCAGTATTTTGCGGATCCGTGGTTTCCAGACTGCAGTACGGATACTGTTGTGTGCATGTGTGTGTAAAATAAATACTATACTATACCTCCGGCACTCCAGCTGTTGTGAAACTACAACCCCCAGCATGCTCCATTCATTTCTATAGGAGTTATGAGAACAACCAAGCAAGTGTGCATGTTGGGAGTCGTATTTTCACCACTGACCCCTGATGTAGGGTAAATGTGACATACAGTATACTTGGTGCGGTCACGCCGGCCACTCCGCTCGCAGTCGGTAAGGTTGCATTCACACTGCGTTTCATCGGTGATGCGCGTCGGGAGGTTGTCTGTCGTTCACCTCCATCGGATGTCACTGTATAGGCATAAGATGGCATCTGTCACCCATAGTTTCATAAGCATCAGCGCAGACGCACACTGCGTGCAGGGAGTATTGACTCGTTTACGATGCCACCATTGTCTTTTCACATAGACAAAAAGGGTGCGTGGGACTTTGGTAGATCAACGTGTTTTTTATGTCTATTTTCTGCAGAGATTGTCCATTGCTAAGGAGTTTGGAGATAAAGCTGCTGAGCGAAGAGCATACAGCAACCTGGGCAACGCTCATATATTCCTCGGCAAGTTTGACGCTTCAGCAGAGTATTACAAGTGAGTGGCAGCGCGCTGCAGTGTAGTGTTGCCTTGCTTTATTCTATCCTAGATGCATTTTCATTTTTGAGTGTCCAACGCGGCTGATCCCTCTTAGATTGGACACCCAATATCTCCCATGAACATAACTTCACCCCCCCAGAATCCATGAATGTATATAATCAGTATTCTGCAATCCTTTTCTTTGGAAATCCACATCTGTCTTCAGAATAAGGGTACTTTCACACTAGCGTTATTCTCAATACCGGAAAAAAACGCATCCGTTAGTCCCCATGCATTCTGAATGGAAAGTTCAGTGTGCATCAGGATGTCTTCCGTTCCGTCCCTTCTATGGTATTTGACCGGACAAAATCCCGGAACAATACCGCACTTGCCGGATCCAGCATTAATTTCTATTGAAATGCATTAATGCTGGATCCGGTTCCAAGTGTTTCGTAAATTGCTGCCGGATCCGGTTTTCCGGTGTGCGCATGCGCAGTTCTTTCTAGCTTTGAAAACATTAAATACCAAATCCGCTATTCCGGAGGATACCGGAAAGACGGATCCGGTATTTCAATGCATAAGTCTAACGGATCCGGAAAAAAAAAAGATATCCGTTTGCACACGGATTTCCAAGTCTGGCAGGCAGTTCCGGCAACGGAACTGCCTGTTGGATTCTTCTAACGCTAGTGTTAAAGTAACCTTAGGCCTCGTTCACACGTCGCCGATGACATCCTTGGCAAGATGATCAGTGGTTCATCCGTGAAGAATTGTCCATGAAGGATCCGTGTTTGGTCCTTGTGTCACGTTTTTGCGCTACATGTCATCCGTATTCCACAGACACTGCTAAGCTGAAAATTTAATTTGCAGAGCATCTCCTAGCAACAATCCGTGAAAACCATCCGGGTCTGTTCATGAAAAAACTGGAGAGTAACAATCTTAATCTCCTAGCAACCATCAGTGAAAAACGCATTGCATCCGGATACAATGTGTTTTTTTAACGCAAGCCCCATTCACTTCTATGGGCCAGGGCTGCGTGAAGAACTCTGAATATAGAACATGCTACGAATTTTTTAAAGACATACTTCTCTCTTTCTGGATTTTTGTCACGGTGCAGTTCACCGTGACGTGTGTTGCCGTGTAGGCTGGCTGCATGTCCCCTTGCGTACTGGCTGCAGGTTTCTGCGTAGGCTGGTTGCTAGGGGCTGCGTGCTGGCTGCGGTGTCTAGTGTGAACCTGCCCGTGTACCCCTTTCTGTTCCTTTATTCTGGTATCCGTGTATGCTGATTGCCAGGGGCAACGTCCGGTTCTGTTCCTGCGTGTCCAGCCTGTTCCTGGTAGGTAGGGGCCAAGCATTCCGGGACCTTCCTGGAGGTGCGACCAGTGAGCCCTCGGCCCAGTCGTCCCCACCATCCGGGGCTCTGTGCAGTACGGGGCTCACTGGCTCTGCCCTCCGGGTTTTGCTGTGGTCCTCCGGTACTTTCTGTCATGTCTGTTCTGTTGCCTGTAGGGCTGCAGCTAACGATTATTTGAATAATCGATTAGTTGTCGATCATTTCATCGATTAATCGGGAAAAAACACCAAAATGACAAAAAAAGGGGTTTATATAATTTTACTTGAAAAATTATGTTCAAAGGCCATATTAAAACAAATTGTGAATGGCACTGTTATGGGGGTCCTGTGGATGGCACTGTTATGGGGGACCTGTGGATGGCACTGTTATGGGGGATCTGTGGATGGCACTGTTATGGGGGACCTGTGGATGGCACTGTTATGGGGGACCTGTGGATGGCACTGTTATGGGGGATCTGTGGATGGCACTGTTATGGGGGACCTGTGGATGGCACTGTTATGGGGGATCTGTGGATGGCACTGTTATGGGGGATCTGTGGATGGCACTGTTATGGGGGATCTGTGGATGGCACTGTTATGGGGGATCTGTGGATGGCACTGTTATGGGGGATCTGTGGATGGCACTGTTATGGGGGATCTGTGGATGGCACTGTTATGGGGGATCTGTGGATGGCACTGTTATGGGGGATCTGTGGATGGCACTGTTATGGGGGATCTGTGGATGGCACTGTTATGGGGGATCTGTGGATGGCACTGTTATGGGGATCTGTGGATGGCACTGTTATGGAGGGTATCTGTGAATGGCACTTATGGAGGGGATCTGTGAATGGCACTTATGGAGGGGATCTGTGGATGGCACTGTTATTGGGGATCTGTGGATGGCACTGTTATTGGGGATCTGTGGATGGCACTGTTATTGGGGATCTGTGAATGGCACTGTTATGGGGGATCTGTGATGGACACTGTTATGGGGGATCTGTGGATGGCACTGTTATGGGGGATCTGTGGATGGCACTGTTATGGGGGATCTGTGGATGGCACTGTTATGGGGGATCTGTGGATGGCACTGTTATGGGGGATCTGTGGATGGCACTGTTATGGGGGATCTGTGGATGGCACTGTTATGGGGGATCTGTGGATGGCACTGTTATGGGGGATCTGTGGATGGCACTGTTATGGGGATCTGTGGATGGCACTGTTATGGAGGGTATCTGTGAATGGCACTTATGGAGGGTATCTGTGAATGGCACTTATGGAGGGGATCTGTGAATGGCACTTATGGAGGGGATCTGTGAATGGCACTTATGGAGGGGATCTGTGAATGGCACTTATGGAGGGGATCTGTGGATGGCACTGTTATTGGGGATCTGTGGATGGCACTGTTATTGGGGATCTGTGGATGGCACTGTTATTGGGGATCTGTGAATGGCACTGTTATGGGGGATCTGTGGATGACACTGTTATGGGGGATCTGTGGATGGCACTGTTATGGGGGATCTGTGGATGGCACTGTTATGGGGGATCTGTGGATGGCACTGTTATGGGGGATCTGTGGATGGCACTGTTATGGGGGACCTGTGGATGGCACTGTTATGGGGGATCTGTGGATGGCACTGTTATGGGGGATCTGTGGATGGCGCTGTTATAGGGAGGGGGATCTGTGGATGGCGCTGTTATAGGGAGGGGGATCTGTGGATGGCACTGTTATGGGGGATCTGTGGATGGCACTGTTATGGGGGATCTGTGAATGGCACTGTTATGGGGGATCTGTGGATGACACTGTTATGGGGGATCTGTGGATGGCACTGTTATGGGGGATCTGTGGATGGCACTGTTATGGGGGGATCTGTGGATGGCACTGTTATGGGGGATCTGTGGATGGCACTGTTATGGGGGATCTGTGGATGGCGCTGTTATAGGGAGGGGGATCTGTGGATGGCGCTGTTATAGGGAGGGGGATCTGTGGATGGCACTGTTATGGGGGATCTGTGGATGGCACTGTTATGGGGGATCTGTGAATGGCACTGTTATGGGGGATCTGTGGATGACACTGTTATGGGGGATCTGTGGATGGCACTGTTATGGGGGATCTGTGGATGGCACTGTTATGGGGGGATCTGTGGATGGCACTGTTATGGGGGATCTGTGGATGGCACTGTTATGGGGGATCTGTGGATGGCGCTGTTATAGGGAGGGGGATCTGTGGATGGCGCTGTTATAGGGAGGGGGATCTGTGGATGGCACTGTTATGGGGGATCTGTGGATGGCACTGTTATGGGGGACCTGTGGATGGCACTGTTATGGGGGATCTGTGGATGGCACTGTTATGGAGGGTATCTGTGAATGGCACTTATGGAGGGGATCTGTGAATGGCACTTATGGAGGGGATCTGTGAATGGCACTTATGGAGGGGATCTGTGAATGGCACTTATGGAGGGGATCTGTGGATGGCACTGTTATGGGGGATCTGTGGATGACACTGTTATAGGGGATCTGTGGATGGCACTGTTATGGGGATCTGTGGATGGCACTGTTATGGGGGATCTGTGGATGGCACTGTTATGGGGGATCTGTGGATGGCACTGTTATGGGGGATCTGTGGATGGCACTGTTATGGGGGATCTGTGGATGGCGCTGTTATAGGGAGGGGGATCTGTGGATGCACTGTTATGGGGGATCTGTGGATGGCACTGTTATGGGGGATCTGTGGATGGCACTGTTATGGGGGATCTGTGGATGGCACTGTTATGGGGGACCTGTGGATGGCACTGTTATGGGGGATCTGTGGATGGCACTGTTATGGAGGGTATCTGTGAATGGCACTTATGGAGGGGATCTGTGAATGGCACTTATGGAGGGGATCTGTGGATGGCACTGTTATGGGGGATCTGTGGATGGCACGGTTATGGGGGATCTGTGGATGGCACTGTTATGGGGGATCTGTGGATGGCACTGTTATGGGGGATCTGTGGATGGCACTGTTATGGGGGATCTGTGGATGGCACTGTTATGGGGGATCTGTGGATGGCACTGTTATGGGGGATCTGTGGATGGCACTGTTATGGGGGATCTGTGGATGGCACTGTTATGGGGGATCTGTGGATGGCACTGTTATGGGGGATCTGTGGATGGCACTGTTATGGGGGATCTGTGGATGGCACTGTTATGGGGGATCTGTGGATGGCACTGTTATGGGGGATCTGTGGATGGCACTGTTATGGGGGATCTGTGGATGGCACTGTTATGGAGGGTATCTGTGAATGGCACTTATGGAGGGTATCTGTGAATGGCACTTATGGAGGGTATCTGTGAATGGCACTTATGGAGGGTATCTGTGAATGGCACTTATGGAGGGGATCTGTGGATGGCACTGTTATTGGGGATCTGTGGATGGCACTGTTATTGGGGATCTGTGAATGGCACTGTTATGGGGGATCTGTGGATGACACTGTTATGGGGGATCTGTGGATAGCACTGTTATGGGGGATCTGTGGATGGCACTGTTATGGGGGATCTGTGGATGGCACTGTTATGGGGGATCTGTGGATGGCACTGTTATGGGGATCTGTGGATGGCGCTGTTATAGGGAGGGGGATCTGTGGATGGCGCTGTTATAGGGAGGGGGATCTGTGGATGGCACTGTTATGGGGGATCTGTGGATGGCACTGTTATGGGGGACCTGTGGATGGCACTGTTATGGGGGATCTGTGGATGGCACTGTTATGGAGGGTATCTGTGAATGGCACTTATGGAGGGGATCTGTGAATGGCACTTATGGAGGGGATCTGTGAATGGCACTTATGGAGGGGATCTGTGGATGGCACTGTTATGGGGGATCTGTGGATGACACTGTTATGGGGGATCTGTGGATGGCACTGTTATGGGGGATCTGTGGATGGCACTGTTATGGGGGATCTGTGGATGGCACTGTTATGGGGGATCTGTGGATGGCGCTGTTATGGGGGATCTGTGGATGGCGCTGTTATGGGGGATCTGTGGATGGCACTGTTATGGGGGACCTGTGGATGGCACTGTTATGGGGGATCTGTGGATGGCACTGTTATGGAGGGTATCTGTGAATGGCACTTATGGAGGGGATCTGTGAATGGCACTTATGGAGGGGATCTGTGGATGGCACTGTTATGGGGGATCTGTGGATGACACGGTTATGGGGATCTGTGGATGGCACTGTTATGGGGGATCTGTGGATGGCACTGTTATGGGGGATCTGTGGATGGCACTGTTATGGGGGATCTGTGGATGGCACTGTTATGGGGGATCTGTGGATGGCACTGTTATGGGGGATCTGTGGATGGCACTGTTATGGGGGATCTGTGGATGGCACTGTTATGGGGGATCTGTGGATGGCACTGTTATGGGGGATCTGTGGATGGCACTGTTATGGGGGATCTGTGGATGGCACTGTTATGGGGGATCTGTGGATGGCACTGTTATGGGGGATCTGTGGATGGCACTGTTATGGGGGATCTGTGGATGGCACTGTTATGGGGGATCTGTGGATGGCACTGTTATGGGGGATCTGTGGATGGCACTGTTATGGGGGATCTGTGGATGGCACTGTTATGGGGGATCTGTGGATGGCACTGTTATGGGGGATCTGTGGATGGCACTGTTATGGGGGATCTGTGGATGGCACTGTTATGGGGGATCTGTGGATGGCACTGTTATGGGGGATCTGTGGATGGCACTGTTATGGGGGATCTGTGGATGGCACTGTTATGGGGGATCTGTGGATGGCACTGTTATGGGGGATCTGTGGATGGCACTGTTATGGGGGATCTGTGGATGGCACTGTTATGGGGGATCTGTGGATGGCACTGTTATGGGGGACCTGTGGATGGCACTGTTATGGGGGACCTGTGGATGGCACTGTTATGGGGGACCTGTGGATGGCACTGTTATGGGGGACCTGTGGATGGCACTGTTATGGGGGACCTGTGGATGGCACTGTTATGGGGGATCTGTGGATGGCACTGTTATGGGGGATCTGTGGATGGCGCTGTTATGGGAGGGGGATCTATGGATGACACTATATAGCATCTTATGCTATATGTGCCATACACAGATCCCCCTCCCCATAACAGCCCGGCCCCTCCGCTCACAGCAGTATTCCTTAACCGGCAGTAACTTTTACTTTAAATCACTGCATCTTCTTTTACCTAACAATGAAGCTCCAGTAACGGACAGAGCGGGCGGCGGCGGCGTAACGTCACTTACTCACGTGACTTTATGAATGAAGCAGGCGGCGCATTGTAAGTTAGTAAAGATGCGGTGATCTAAAGTTCAAGGACCTGCAGGCATAGCGCCTGACTGCCCGCTCCCCCCGCATAGCAACTAATCGGCCGATTATTCGATAACGGGATTAGTTGACAACGAATCCCGTTATCTAATATTATTGATAACGTTGATTAATCGTTGCAGCCCTAGTTGCCTGTGACCTGCTCGTAGTAGGTCCCGGAGGTCTGCCTTGGACCGCCGGCACGTGACGGTTTTTTCTTCGCCGTCCCATGTGTCCCTACGTTACACCAGGGCCCTGTGTGGCGATCTCCGTCCTGCCAGCTCTCCGACATGACATATCTCAGCTGTGCCGCCGTCTCTGCACAGCTGCATCACTTTGCGGCTCATTTCTGCCGAATGATCTGTAATTAGATTGATTTAACTCGGATGTCAATGTGCATTACGCAGTCCTGGAGATTACTGTGCAGCCTCTCAGGCTGATGAGCGCTGCCTGGCCGCAGTAGTGGGCCACGCCGCGGCTACACACAAATCACACAGCATATAATCCACATTAAGAGACTTTCCAGCCCTTTCAAGCAGCACATTTCTTTTTGAAAAGAAACCACAATCGAAGTCCCACCTGTGAGGTCCAGGGTTAGAGAATTTTTCCATATTGAAGTCATTATGGGAGAAATGCCACAAAAAGCCTCACAAGGCTATGCCGTGGTTTGGGGGGAAACCAAAAAAAAAAACCATTAGCTCTGCATAGGAAGCTCATGTCTGCTACTTAAAGGGGAGATTTGGTCCAAATTATCTGATGTTTCATAATCTATATAGCCCCTTTGGTACAGCTCGGAGATTTGTTACCGAGACCACAAACTACATATTGACCTGCGTGGCACTTGGCTTAGAGTTTTGTATCTGCAGGGTACTTACCATAGAGGTGGACCATGTGGCTGCCACTGGGACCTTGGACCAAGGTTGGTCCCATACCCTTCGCCAGATGAATGACATGAATTTGTCCTGAGGGGCAGCATTTTAGGCTAACATCTTGGCACAAGGATCATGGCATGCAAGTGACACCAGAGATCTTCTAGCTTGGGTGGCAAATAGCGGGGGCATCCCTGAGGGTCCCTTCCTTCTATGTGCTCCATGGATCCGCAAAACACAGATACTAGCCGTGTGTATGCTGCCATTTTTTACCGATTCGATTTATTTTTTCCCATTTTTGTTTTTGTCCTATCCTTGTCCCCAAAAGGGACATTTTCTATTTTTTTTTTTTTTTTCGGGACTACGTCACTGACATATGGGTGCGGACAGCACATGGTGGGCTGTCTACGTTTTTGGGGCCTCATTAAAGTGTAGGGGTCCACATCTGATTTGCAAAAAAGTGGGATCTGATGCGGACCAAAAATATAGCAAAGTTTTTGGATAGCTGTGTTTTTGTTTTTTTGATGTAAACTGAGTCTCAAAAAGTAAAAAAAAAATGCACAGAATTTTTTATTTTATTTTACTTTTCGCGCCTTATCAGGAGCGGCATGGCCTAAAATAGAACACATATCGCTGCAAATCTTCACCTGCTCATATCAGGTATAGAGTTCATTTTCTAACTTTAGAACAATTTAATAAATTTGTCACAAATTCACTCCACCTACGTTCTTTCTTCTTCGTTTTTTTTTTTTAAGTGGTATACAAAACAGCAGTGGTAATAAGTCTGCCCCATGGTGTGAGCATAGCCTACGGAGCAGTAATCTCTAACCACTGCACAGTGCAGGGAATGATGTGATGGAGGACTCTGCTGCCACCTGGTGGTTATAACTAGTATTGAAACAGCTAGCTTACACAGTATTTATTGGGGCACATTTACTGCGCCACATTTTTGTCGTATTCTGTCCTTGATGTTTTTTTGTGCACGCACAATTTGTTAACATTGTTGCGCCTGTTTTGTTATGTTTTGCGACCCTTGTGATATTTTCTGATTTTACGATTCTTTAGGAGCACTTGGGTACGCCTTTTATGAGGACACATTTAACATGTGCACCTATGTGTCCATCCTTTTTTGGCGTACAAAGTGGCTTAAAACTATGACACTCTGGGCGTTGGGTATTTTTTGTCCCCATGTGTATGATTTTGTGGCGCAATTGAGATTTTTTGGGTGCACTTTTTCAGATGTGTTCTACAGTATAATCTCTGACCGTTTCCAAACAGCTTTTTGTCTAATAAACTTAAAGGCTATGTATGCTTTCGGAGGCAATTTTTGTTTATGATTGCATTTTACTCATTTTTGGCTAAAAATCATATTTTCAAATGGCCTTTATTAAAAATATCAAGCCATTCTAATTTCTGACACAAAGGTAAGAACTGAGCTATAATTAGTGTTTATAATATCAGAGATAAGGAGCCATCAGCTGAGCTGCCTGACGGAACAGAGTGAAAATGCAGAGCCTGCTACTAGAGAATCTCAGCTCTGTACACAAGTAAGGATTCCATATTTTTAATAAAGACCAATTGAGAAAATTGTTTTTAGCTCAAAATAAGTACAATACAATAATAAATAAAAAAATTGCCCCAAAGGTGTACATAGCCTTAAAAATTTTACTGTAAGATTTTTTATTTTTTTTGCTAATGTGTGGGGACAGAGATGGGGAACATTTTTATAATATATTTAGGGAAAATGTTCATTTATAGTGGAAAACTAGGGCTGAAATGTCCTTTTAGCAGTGATCTTTTTCAGAGCCGCTGCTAAGGGACATCCATCTTCCTAAGGCCCCTTGCCCACGAACGTAAGGGCTCCGTGCCCATGCAGTCTGCAATGCATGGCACCGACTGTGGGGCAGCCGCATGAATGGGGTCGCGATGCGTCCGTTCCTCAAAAAGATAGAACAGGTTCTATTTTTTTGCACAATGGAAGCACGGAACACCACGGAAGCACTCCGTAGTGCTTCCGTTCTGTGCTTCCGTTCCGCACCGCACTACCGGATTTGCGGACCCATTCAAGTGAATGGGTCCGCATCCGTGATGCGGAATGCACACGGCCGGTGCCCCGTGTATTGCGGAGCCGCCGTATGCGGCCCACAATATGGCCACGGGAGCACTACGGCCGTGTGCAAGAGGCCTAACAGCGCAGTGCTGCACTGACTAGGAAGATGGGCGTCTGCCCTCACTGCTGAAGGAGAAAAAGGCTTGTCAGATCCGTCTTGTTGTCAGCCATAATTATTCATTTTCTTCCAGCGATGTACACCTGCAATAGAAAAAATGGATAATATTTTCTGTTTTATTCCAGAAAAACCCTGCAGCTCTCCAGACAGCTGAAGGATCAGGCGGTGGAGGCCCAGGCTTGTTACAGTCTAGGGAACACTTACACATTACTCCAGGACTATGAACGAGCTATAGAATACCATCTCAAGCATCTGTCCATCGCCCAGGAATTGGGTGACAGGTGAGTGTGTCTGCCTCAAGGGCGCAGCGTCTACCGTCTTTTCAATAAACTGTTAAAATGTCGCAGTGACGTCAGAAGTTTTGAGTGAGGGTTTCGTTGTTTAGACCCCCCCCCCCCCCCGCCCACCATCACTAAAGGAGGCGGAAGTGGATGAGCCATAGAAAGTCTATGAGACAGTTTTCATCTAATGATGAGAGACCGCAATGCTCCTGCCCCATTATTTTAGCGATTGTTGGGGGTCTCAGTACCCTGACAAATCAAAAAAAAATTTTCTAAACTACCGTTAAAGTCAGACCCTGGATACCAACCTCGATAAGGATTTATACAATCTCACAATAGCAAGATATCATTGTAAGTGTTATGCCTTGTTTGGCCACAAGAGGGCGCTGTAAGATCATATTGTTTAAAGGGGAAATAGAATCAGACTGATATTCCGATACGTTTTACGTACATGTCAGTGTAGTTTCATGTGACGTCCATAGATTATTAGGAAATATAATTTAAAAAAATCTATAAAAAAAAATATAATTTTTAACTGCATCGATTTTTCCCAAGGAGAACCACCCTATGCTTTTTTCTGCGACCCCAAAGAGTTAAATAGAGCTACAGTGCACACGCGTGACCGTAATTCCATTCGGGGACCCCATCTGTGGGGGTCCCAGTGGCTGGATCTTTACCGAACAGATTATTTTTATTGTGGGCCGACACCTTTAAGGGGTTAAGGGCTCCTTCACACTTGCGGCAGGACGGATCCGGCAGGCTGGTCTCCCTGTTGGATCCGTCCTTCCACTGTTTCGCCATATCGCCAGACCGCCGCTCCGTCCCCATTGACTATAATGGGGACGGGGGCTGAGCTCTGGCGCAGCACGGCGGTGCACGGCGAAAGCCGCCGGACTAAAAAGTCGGACATGCAGGACTTTTTAGTCCGGCGGCTTTCGCCGTGCTGCGCCGGAGCTCAGCCCATGTCCCCATTATAGTCAATAGGGACGGAGCGGCGGTCCGGCGGCTCGGCGAAATAGCGGAAGGACGGATCCGACAGGGAGACCAGCCTGCCGGATCCGTCCTGCCTCAAGTGTGAAGGAGCCCGAATAGTGCCAAAGACGCTTACACAAAGATTAGGCTATATATACTGTTACCCAGCTTTGCGCATGTGTTCTGCTTCCCTGCCGCACGCTCTGTTGCGCTGTGTATGTGCACTGGTCCAGGCACCACTACAATATTCACAGCCCCCGTCAGTGACAACCGCCCTATACAGCCATGACAGTCAGTCCCCCATAACAGTGGCATCCAGCCCCCATAGTAGCGACATCCAGTCCCTGTGACACAGATCTCATAGGGCCCCAAAGCCACCACTAGGGGGAGCTCAGTGCACCGGAATTTGTGCAGTTACAGTTGAATGAAATGGAAGCTGTAACAATCTGTTTGCACTGAGCTCCCTCTAGTGATTGCTGAATGGAAATTCTGTGTTTTCACATTGGAGAGAGAAGAATGACCCCCTTCCCCCAGACGTGGTCTGCCTCCATTGACGGTACGCCACTGCCTGTGACAGAAACTAACCATGACAGTCAGCAAACCCTGACATTGTCTTTACCTTCATGTGCTGTCCCCATTCTTTACGTCAATGACCACGGTTTGTTCTTTCTGTCATTTATGTCAGTATCCTTTAAAAAATTCATAATCTTCTTCCTGCACTGATCACACACACGCTCTGCTACTTCACATGCTGCGATAGCAGAGCCGATGCAAGCGGAGATTGTGCTCTGAGAAGCGCCGCTGCAACTTCAGTGCTTTGCGTGAAGGTTTTGCTACCCTTTCATTGAATCCTATGCACGGAGTCCTATTGACATTGACCTGCACCAAAGTGACTCCATCTACGAAGGTCGGGCCTTCAGGAGGATGTACAGGAGCACATGGGACCATGTTAGGTGCACATATTTCTTTTGGGATGTCCTCTGATGAAATAACGTAGATTACCTGCCCACTGACCGCTTTTTTTTTATTTGCGTTTTATTCTAGGGTCGGAGAAGGGAGGGCTTCCTGGAGTCTGGGAAATGCCTATGTTTCTTTAGGGAACCACGAGGAAGCGCTGCGCTATGCAAGGAAGCATATGGAAATCTCATGTGAGGTAAGGAGGTTACTGGATCCACTGAGATCATGGTATCGAACTTCTACAGACATGGCTGCTCTACGCTCATTCCCATAGACCAGGGATGGCCAACCTGAGGCCCTCCAGCTGTTGCAAAACTACAACCCCCATCATGCCGGACAGTCTACAGCAGGGCATGGTGGGAGTTGCAGTTTTACAACAGCTGGAGAGCCGCAGGTTGGCCATGCCTGCCATGGACCGTGAATAGAGGGGGATGGTGAGCATGGGAACTCAGGACCCTGTGGTCATGATTGATGGAGGGTCTCAGTGGCTGGACTCCCACCAATCTAGCAGTTGTATCATATCAAATGGAACGGAGCAGCTTGCTGTCACCCCTTTCAGGAGGCCATGGACACAAGGATGATTGGTAAAATGCTTCCATAATATACGTGGACGGACAGAGGGAGGGCCGTTTGTCAGTGACTCTGATCTGGCTCATAGAGGGGGTCCTCAGCAGGTCTTGACAGGTCAAATGGACAAGGTATCTCCTTCAATGGAGACGTCCCCCCTTTCCAAACACGCTGTCTAGTCAGGTATGTCATTACAGTGGTCATGCCTATTTAGTATGTGTCATGGCTATCCTGGTGACTTCCCAAAGTGTAATCCCACTCCTACCCCTTGTAAAGAATTATTTCCATATCGGCATATACGCCATATCCACAGGATGTCCAATAAACGTCCAGCAAGTGCTGCTACTCTGGGAATTAGACCTGCCCCGACAATGGGAGTCCCGTGACCCCTCGCTCACAACTGCCATGAATGAAGAGGAGGTTGTGCAGGTAACGCTCTCTCGTCACTTCAGTGTGAGCGCTAATTAGGCTACGGCTACATACAGAATAGTCGCGTGACATTTTTTATAATGGGAGTAAATGGCGTCGCACTGCGACATGCTGCAGCTGCAACACGACAGTCGCCAAAAATCTATCCTGCGACTGTCGCACGACACCATTGACTGTCATTGCAAAAAATGTTGCGCGACATTTAGTGTGCCATGAAGGTCACTGTGTCGTTGTACCCTTTTTTTCATCCGACTTGTTGTCACGGTGTAGCCCTAGCCTAAAACACGCTCAAATAGAAGGGAATAATAAGGACAGCGCATGCTTCATTCACAGGAGCTGTGAGATGCCCCTTTAAAGGGGTTGGGCCAAATATGAAAGGTATCCCTTATCTACAGCATAGGGGGCTAACTAACTGATCAGTGGGGGTCCGACCACTGGGACTAACGAGCATGCGCCCTGCCGCTCCATCCATTCTCTATGAGACTATTGGAGATAGACCAGTACGGAGCTCTGTTATTTCCGTCAGTCTCATAGAGAATGAATGGAGCAGAAGGGCGCAGGCTCGGCCTGCCGCTCCGTCAGAACGGTGCCATGGGATCCCTGTTCTCATAATATAAAATATAGAAATTCTGTGGATAATATTTATCAAGATTTGCGTTTTCTAAAGCCAGTCTCGATCTCCATTGCGGTGGTACAAGATTAGGGCTGCCACCCAGCCGGTAGGTCAGCGGCAAAGCCGGTAATTTTGTGCCCCCGTCGGTGCTGGTAATTGGTGGCATTCCTGTATGGACTGTTACTAATGAGCGCTTCCATTGTGGAGCGCTTATTTTTTTAAATCAGATCATTTTTATTGACAGAGCAACTGTAAGCATACAGCAAAAATACATTGAGGTACAATAAAGTATAAGTACTACAACATGCAATAAAACATTAGTTTCATTTTACATAGTAGATAGTGAACTCCACCTGCTTGCCCAAGAAAGCATGGCGTGGAGCGCTTATTAGTACAGCCTTTAAGTGCAACTCGCCTCATCCATTTGATGGCGCTGGGGTCAGGACCTGCGCTCCAGCGTGATGACATTGCACAGAATCGACCGGAAGCAGCAGGACCTGTGAGGCGTCATCACACTGGAGCGCAGGTCCTGTCCTGATCTGTTCACCGCAGCGCCATCAAATGGAGGAGGGGAGTTCTTTTTAATTTTTTTTTATTTTATTTTATTTTGCACAAGCAGAGAAGGGGGCACTAATGGGCACATTATTAATTCTGGGGGGCGCTAATGGGGCATTCATAATTCTGGGGGGCACTAATATGGGCATTAATATTACTGGGGGGCACTAATGGGGGAATTATTATTACTGGGGGGCACTAATGGGGGAATTATTATTACTGGGGACACTAATGGGGGAATTATTATTACTGGGGACACTAATGGGGGAATTATTATTACTGGGGACACTAATGGGGGAATTATTATTACTGGGGACACTAATGGGGGAATTATTATTACTGGGGGCACTAATGGGGGAACTATTATTACTAGGGGCACTAATATGGGCATTAATATTACTGGGGGGCACTAATGGGGGAATTATTATTACTGGGGGAATTATTATTACTGGGGGGCACTAATGGGGGAATTAATATTACTGGGGGCACTAATGGGGGAATTAATATTACTGGGGGCACTAATGGGGGAATTATTATTACTGGGGGCACTAATGGGGGAATTATTATTACTGGGGGCACTAATGGGCACATTATTAATTCTGGGGGCACTAATGGGGGAAATATTATTACTGGGGGCACTAATGGGGGAATTATTATTACTGGGGGCACTAATGGGGGAATTATTATTACTGGGGGCACTAATGGGGGAATTATTATTACTGGGGGCACTAATGGGGGAATTATTAATACCATAACACTTAACCACTTAAGACCCAGTGGCAGGCCACGCCCCCACAGCTACACCTCCTTTTGGGTGTGGCTTAACTGTACTTTTTGTTGGGAAAAGAAGTAACCCTGCGCAAGATGCGTTAAAATTATTTCGAGGTGCACTCCGCTTAATAATTTTGGGGCAATCTGACAGGTCCATGCGGCAGAATCTGAAGGCTACAGCAGCTGGCATAGGTGTCGGGCATTACAGAAAACTGGTATTAGTAATAGTAAGTGTGTCCAGCCTCTTAGGCCCTGCCCATACCCCATGTACTTTTAACAAGTGTGACAAGTGAGGGGCAAAAAGTTGCAAATCTTTTGCTCAAAACAGGGTTTGCTCAAAAATTCAGTCCACAATTCTGGTGAAAGTAGGTGGGGGGTGATCGATCTCCCCCAGTAAGTGAAATGGAATCCCATGGCCGCCCCTGAGACTGAGTCCGCGCTGCGAGCCGCACCAGTTTTGGAGCCGGTTATGTAATGTTTGCCAGGATCCGATGTTCCTTTTGTTTGTTTACTCAAGTCTTGCAAATTCTCTCAGTAAAGAATATGGTCAGGAAGGGAACATGATGTTTGACTAACAACTTAATTAATTAACCCCTCCCGTACACTTGAATCGCGCTTAGTATTTAGTGTTTTCCCCGTCTAACGTAACCGTAGAAAAAGCTAAATTATACTGAAGGGTTTGTGGCGCGCAGCGATGGAAATCTCGAGCTGTCTGTAGAGGTTTTCCTCTCAACCTTCAGACCGTCAAATAATTAGACCTTGAACTTGAACACGAATGAATCCTATACACAGGATTGGGGACAAGTGACTGATCAGTGGGCATCCAACCACCAGAACTCCCACCAGTCACAAGAACGGGGTCCTGTGCCTCCGTGCAGGAATGGAGGGTGCACTGCTCTCCATGCATCTCTATGGGACTGCCGGAGATTTCGGAAGCCCCATAAAGATAAATGGATCCTACAGCCTGTTCAGCAGACTACAGACTGCTACGGGGAAGGACACAGATGAGGAAAGTCAATCATGATCGTGAGGCTTTTGCATCTTCTGACTTTCAACCTCTTCTATATCTTTTTTTTTCTTTTCTTGACTGGTTTCTTCTGTTCGCTGTTGAAGATCGGTGACCGAAATGGAGAGCTGACGGCTCGCATGAATGTAACACAACTGCAGTCTGCACTTGGCATCAGTTCCAGCGTAGATGATGGAGACGCTTCGCAATGTGAAGGTTATGAAGCACAAGGTACACCGCTGCGTTTTGTTTCCCCTTTTTTGTCTATGTGGTAGTTTTTCTTTCAGCTAGATTTTATAACCGATGACCTAACCCTCTGGATACGTCATCCGTATGTGATCGGTGGGGGTGAGACCCCCGGGACCCCCGCTGATCAGCTGTTTGTGCTGTGGCCGTCTCTCTGCTCACCAGGCACAGCGCCGCACATTGTATAGTGGCTGTGTTTGGTATCGCGCTCAGCCCCATTCACTTCTATAGGGCTGAGCTGCTCCTTGACCGATGAACATGTCGTCACTGGCCTAGAAAAATCTCAGAGAAGGCCGCGGTGCTACTGCAAGTGCTGCTACCGTCTCAAACAGCTGAACGGTGGGGGTCCCGAGCGTCGGACCCCCACTGATCAGATACTGATGACCTATCCAGTTGTAAAGTCTTGGAGAACCCCATTAATGGAGTATTCCTATCATCTAAATCAGAGTTGCAGGATGGGTGGAGGACGGACCCCCAGCAGTTATAAAGGGATGGCATATGCTCGCAGTACACCATCGATTTATAAGATGGAAATACCTCTTCACGGTGGAATTTAGAGGGTTCGCGACATTCAGCTTCTCTGCCAGTCACTAGATAATCTGCGGCGTATTCTGAGGAATGTAGAAGTGAATTATATTGACACGATGGGGTGATATTTAGGGTGTAACTGGAGAGATGTCAGCTTTTCGAATGCAAAATTTGGCCTCCTCTCACCTTTTTGTCAGTAGCCGGAAGGTAACGCTGGCAGCGTTTATACGGATGAAGCTGACTACTTGGTGTTACAGCATCGATCAACTCCGAAACACCCCCCAAACTAGAGTAAGTGGTGTATAGTGTAAGTAATGCCGGGTCTGGTTATGTAGTTTTATCTGTGCGGTGGTCCGACAAACCAGCAGGACTCCTGAGCTCGTGCACATAATAGAGAGGACTCCTGAGCTCGTGCACATAATAGAGAGGACTCCTGAGCTCGTGCACATAATAGAGAGGACTCCTGAGCTCGTGCACATAATAGAGAGGACTCCTGAGCTCGTGCACATAATGGAGAGGACTCCTGAGCTCGTGCACATAATAGAGAGGACTCCTGAGCTCGTGCACATAATGGAGAGGACTCCTGAGCTCGTGCACATAATGGAGAGGACTCCTGAGCTTCGTGCACATAATGGAGAGGACTCCTGAGCTTGTGCACATAATGGAGAGGACTCCTGAGCTAGTGCACATAATGGAGAGGACTCCTGAGCTCGTGCACATAATGGAGAGGACTCCTGAGCTCGTGCACATAATGGAGAGGACTCCTGAGCTCGTGCACATAATGGAGAGGACTCCTGGGCTCGTGCACATAATGGAGAGGACTCCTGAGCTCGTGCACATAATGCAGAGGACTCCTGAGCTCGTGCACATAATGGAGAGGACTCCTGAGCTCGTGCACATAATGGAGAGGACTCCTGAGCTCGTGCACATAATGGAGAGGACTCCTGAGCTTGTGCACATAATGCAGAGGACTCCTGAGCTTGTGCACATAATGGAGAGGACTCCTGAGCTTGTGCACATAATGGAGAGGACTCCTGAGCTCGTGCACATAATGGAGAGGACTCCTGAGCTCGTGCACATAATGGAGAGGACTCCTGAGCTCGTGCACATAATGGAGAGGACTCCTGAGCTTGTGCACATAATGGAGAGGACTCCTGAGCTTGTGCACATAATGGAGAGGACTCCTCAGCTTGTGCACATAATGGAGAGGACTCCTGAGCTTGTGCACATAATGGAGAGGACTCCTGAGCTTGTGCACATAATGGAGAGGACTCCTGAGCTCGTGCACATAATGGAGAGGACTCCTGAGCTCGTGCACATAATGGAGAGGACTCCTGAGCTCGTGCACATAATGGAGAGGACTCCTGAGCTCGTGCACATAATGGAGAGGACTCCTGAGCTCGTGCACATAATGGAGAGGACTCCTGAGCTCGTGCACATAATGGAGAGGACTCCTGAGCTCGTGCACATAATGCAGAGGACTCAGAGTGCAAATTCAGGTAAGTATGAAGATGAAACTGACCTAATCGCTTACTGGAGTTTGGAGGTTGTTTCAGAGTTTACAGATACCTTTTAAGCCCTCCAGAGCAGCACTCTTCACAGCAGCTTTCAGCCCTGTCCCGTGTTATATGCTGTACTCGCTGCCTGCCTCACTATGGCGCTGTATTGAGAAGATCCTCTCCCTAGAGAGCATGCCGCTGAAGGAAAAGACATATATACCGGCACAGTAGGGCCCTAAAACAGTAAAATATGCCATATGACAGTGCCCTCTACAATATCCAGATATCGGGCGCATAAAAGGGTGTTGTCTGAGTGAGACAAAGCTTCTAAAAGGCTATCCGTTTGTATATGCATTTCCGGATCCGGCAGGCAGTTCCGGAATCCTCTAACGCAAGTGTGAATGTACCCTAAGATCTCACGCACAATGCATTTATTATTTTTTTGCATTCATTTCTATGGGACTGCAGAAAATGCGGACAGCACGCAGTTGTCATCCCTGCGCTGTCTCCATCCTTGTCCTATTCTTGCCCGTTTTGCATTTCTAATATTTGGGCTCATAAAAAATGCGGCATGCTCGCGGCGATATCCGGTTTTTTTTGCAGATCCGCAGTTTGTGTATCGCAAAATTGATACGGCCTAATAATGAGGATTGTCTGCCATGGCTCGCCTGCTCCCACGGCAAGTCATGACAGGAATCTGTGGTCACAAGTTCAGACCTACGTGCAAAGTGCAAATTAACTACAGGTCAATCATCAGCCAAATGGCCATTCATAAGAGACCTGGATTCCGATCACTGGCTTGGGTAAACATGGCAGCGATCAGCCAGAAAACGAGGAAACGTTTGTTCGCTGACTCGTCAGATCTTTCACAAATCGTGGTTGTCGGCAGCACACCTCCTCGCGTAAATGGGGTCCGCTGTCAACATTATGCAGACTCGTATGGACGTCCAAACTGTCTTGTTCGCATTGGGCCCTTTAAACAAGTACCGATCGGCGTTGCTGTATCAGCGCTTGTTCTATCGATCGGCGCTCGTACAAGGACCATTACTTTATGAATTGTTAGGATATCCCGTAATGAGGTGGAAACGATGGAGTCCATTCCATTAGCTGCCAGAACTATTCCCCGTCAGCAAGCTATAGATATCCGAGCAGTCTGCAGGCGAAAAGCGGAGTACAGGCTGTTGCACGGTTTTGGAAATCGCCATCCCAATTTGTCTCTCTCACAAATTTGCTGAAAGGAAGGATCCATTTCCATCATGGCGGCCTCCGTGATACTAACCCTCACCATCAACAAGTCGCTCATGTAAGGAGATGTTAATAAGCCAACGCTTTGTGTCGGACACGTTTAGTTTTCTGGTCAGAAGCAAACTGCTCCGTACATTAAGCCGTAAGAAAAGTACAAACACAATGCTAAATAATGCAAAGCATATTCATCTAATGTAAATATCAGGACAGCACTCGGCATATAGAAGCCGCGCAGTGAATTATTCATGAGGGCGTTCTGCGCCTTCCCTCATCCGGATTATCTGTTCTTGCTCTCGGGCTTCTTTACGTTGTGTCTTTTCCACTTTTTCGATTATTGAGATCTTTGTCAAAAAAAGAAATAAATAAAAAATCTGACTCCTAACTGAACTGGCAGCCGGACGGCTTGCTTTAAAGGGGTATCCCACCTAGTCGATCCTGTCTAAGGGGAGTATTTGGCATTGCAAGGGGTGAAATCCGCAGCATAAATTGACATACCGCGTATTTACACCGCAGATTAATTTTTTATGCAAATTTGTTACGCAGCGTATGTATGATAATTGTTTAAATGGCAGGCACTTTACTGCTGCTGTAAAACACTGCAGATTTTCCGCCTGCAATTTCTGAGGTGTAGAATCTGTAGGGTGTGCGCCCAGCATGGCTATACGTGCCCTGAGGCACAGTTATTGAGGTGGAGAATCTGCAGCGCGTGCGCCCAGCGTGGATATTCATGCCCTAAGACTGGCCCTGAGGCACAGTTATGGAGGTGGAGAATCTGCAGCGCATGCGCCCAGCGTGGACATTCGTGTCCTAAGAATGACCCTGATGCACAGCTCCTTCTCGTTGTTTTAGCGATTGGCAGTGGTCTCAGCACTGACTATGAGATATCAAAGCTTTTTTGTTTGTTTTTTTAAGTACAGGTACACTTTAGAGTTCAGCCCAGAGCTGCATTCATAATTCTGATATTTTACAGTCTCTTCACCGCTCCCATGTCCACCCAGAATTTATTCTGGTCATTTGCATTCTAGGAAATATCAGTCTATATACCAGGCAGCGTACATCTCGGATAAGCTGCTAGGTCTGTGCCTGACAACAAATTAAAAGGCTTTCCAACAGCACCCAGCAGAATGGTGAGCGCAGCTCTGGAGTATAACACAGATGCTTACAATATAAGTAAAGTAATCTCCGCAATTGCAAATTCAGTCAGGTTAGAAAGTGTTCAGGTCTTGCTCAGCATCTTACGACAAGTTAGGAGAGCGGTGATAAGAGAAGCTGCGACATGTAAAGATGTTAAAGGACAAGATGGAGAAGTTTTTCTCATTAATATCCGTTCCTCCCTTTGGAGACAGTGACTGCAGATTGCTTTGGGGAGACGCTGACCTAGAATCATCAGCCCACCACCTCAGGCAGTACAGTCTCCAGGCTCCTCTCTTGATGATACATTACATATCTCTTCTTCATCTGGGTTCTTATTCTTTTAGATTTCCTTTCCTTTTTTTGTACGTGCATCCTGACTTCTCTGTCCTAGTAATCACTTGCATCCCCCCCCCCCCCCCATGGAAATAACAATTCTGGAGAATCTCCTCCTATAACTTTGCATTGTGTCATTCCTCTGTTATTCATCCTAAAAATATATGAATAAATCCAAGGACTGAAAGGGGTGGTGTGTCCCCACACCAACCAGTACTGTCAGCACCGATTGGGCAATGCCTCGCCCCCCCCAGCTGTTCATAAATTTCTAGTAGGAATAACACAATGCAGAGTTGGTATTCTACAATTAGTTATGTTGACGGGTACTTTTTCTCCTTTAGTGGTCACTTTTAATTTTGATCTCCGGGGGGATTTATTTACTGGATTTGCGTCGATCGGCTGCTCGTCTGGCTAGGTCCTCGTTTGGAGTAATGGTTGTCCATATGGGGCAACCCCAGAAGGAGTCAAGGAGAACAGGAACGAAAAAAAGTTGCACAGACGTTTTCAATAGCTGACTGCGATCTCCCCGTCTCCCCCACACACATGCATGCTCGGCCAAGTGTGTATGCGTTTTCAATAGGAAGAGAAAGAAAAGCTGCAGATCATCTCCTGGTGGAACAACATGCCCGATCCTTCCCGGCCCCTGACGCGTGAGCCGGAAGCTCCCCATACACGTTACGATGAAAACAGTAGTCTAATGTGTATGGAGGCCTGAGGGGTGGTGCCCTCTAATCGGCACTTTGGGTGGTTTCCTTGGCACAATGCCACCTATTAGTTCTGCTTTATAACGGATCATGCTGATATAGGCGTTTTTACGTAGTCACCGCAGCCGCGGTCCGTCCTGGCATTACAGCGCACCGCCACCTGCATGTGTATGCAGTGTGAATAATGTGTTAATGGCGCCGGGTTGTTTGCCTCGTACACCTTATAATGACCTCATTGATTAGCTTAAACACAAGCACAGCGTGTTCTCGGAGCGGAGTGTTTATCTAGTCTGAGAAGGGAAGCGATCCCTTATTACAGGCGAGCTCTGGATGAGAGTTCTGCATAGACATGGCTGGGGAAAAAGGTAAACTCCTTCCGGGGGTAAAACGATTGTTTTATGTTTTTGCTCTGTGGTTTTACGCGGTTTCTTCTATTCATCTATCTCTACCGTGTAATTCTGTATGTCAGCAGATTATAGTACATGCCAGGACATTTGTGATTTCAGGTGCAGGTAAGTGCAATAAACCCCCGTGTCGCACTTTAGGGCTGGAATATGGGGCATTTGAACTCCAGAGCTTCTTTGGTGGGAGAAGATCATCAGGTCAAAAAGATCAGGTCTGACTTCCAAACACGACAAGAATCGCTGTAATGAAGTGAGTTTTCTTGTTTGGAGGTTTTCATTATGTGGTCACAGGGGCGGACATAGACCTCAGAGGGCCTGTGAGAGGGTAATTTTTTTTTGGGGGGGGGGGGGTTCGCCATACTTGCGCAGTACTCCACCTAATGATGGCGCAGCAGTTGAGGCAGACAAAGCAGAGTTCAAATGAAACTGAATTTTACTCCAGGGGTTACAGTCACAAATGGTTGCACAGCTTGGTGGTAACAAATAATGCTTGGTGGTTACAGTCTTTTATGGGCAGAGGGCTTGGCAGTTTCAGTAGAATGGGACACAGCTTAATGGTTACAGTTCTCTGGCAGGCACACAGCTTGGTGGTTACAGTTTTTTAGGCACCGTGGTCTTGGCAGTTTCAGCAGAATGGCACACAGCTTAATGGTTACAGTTCTCTGGCAGGCACGCAGCTTGGTGGTTACAGTTTTTTAGGCATCGTGGTCTTAGCAGTTTCAGCAGAATGGCACACAGCCTAAAGGGACACTGACAGGCCCTATAAACATATTTAGTTATTCCTATGCAGTCATAGGTCTATTAAAGTGTATTCCAATGATATAAGAGTACCCCCTGTCCGCATTGTAAACCATGTAAAAACAACTTTATATTCATCTGTCAATCACTTTCCTTTATTCCCAAGGGGCAGTTTTTCTCCTACCTTTGTGCCCAGCCGCGCCCCAACTGTCGTTTCCTACCACCGCCCAGCTCATTATTATTCACTGCGCTGGGCGGCTTTTACTCTTCTCTCCGCCCTCACTGAGTTTCTTTTCCGGCGCAGGCGCTGCAGAAGATGGTCCGGCTTGTGAGGGTGCCGGATACAGGTATCCGGCGCATGCGCAGATGGTCCGATTAAGGCCGATGCCCATAAGTCTTGATCAGGCATGCGCAGGATCTGACAGGATCAGGGAATGTAAGAGCCGCCCAGCGCAGTGAATAATAATGAGCTGGGCGGCGGTAGGAATCGACAGTTGGGGCGTGGCTGGGCACGAAGGTAGGAGTAAAACCGCCCCATGGGCACAAAGGAATGTGATTGACAGATGAATATAAAGTTGTTTTTACATGGTTTACAATGCGGACAGTGGGTACTCTTATATCATTGGAATACACTTTAATAGACCTATGACTGTATAGGAATAACTAAATATGTTTATAGGGCCTGTCAGTGTCCCTTTAATGGTTACAGTTCTTTGGCAGGCAGACAGCTTAGTGTTTACAGTTTTTTAGGCACCGTGGGCTTAGCAGTTTCAGCAGAATGGCACAAAGCTTAATGGTTACAGTTCTTTATCAGACACGCAGCTTGGTGGTTACGGTCTTTTATGGGCAGAGGGCTTTGCAGTTTCAGTAGAGTGGCACATGGCTTAATTGTTACAGTTCCCTGGCAGGCATGCAACTTGGTGGTTTCACTTTTTTATGGGCTGATGGCTTCACAGTTTCAGTAGAATGGCACACAGCTTAATGGTTATAGTTCTCAGGTGGGCACACAGGTTGCTGACTCCAGTCTTTTATGTGCAGAGGGCTTAGCAGTTCAAGTAGCATAGCACATGGCTAAATGGTTACAGTTCCCTGGCAGGCACACAGCTTGGTGGTTACAGTCTTTTATGGGATGAGGGCTAAATGGTTACAGTTCTCTAGCAGGCACACATCTTGGTGGTTACAGTCTTTTATGGGATGAGGGCTAAATGGTTACAGTTCTCTAGCAGGCACACATCTTGGTGGTTACAGTCTTTTATGGGATGAGGGCTAAATGGTTACAGTTCTCTAGCAGGCACACATCTTGGTGGTTACAGTCTTTTATGGGATGAGGGCTAAATGGTTACAGTTCTCTAGCAGGCACACATCTTGGTGGTTACAGTCTTTTATGGGATGAGGGCTAAATGGTTACAGTTCTCTAGCAGGCACACATCTTGGTGGTTGCAGTCTTTTATAGGGCGAAGGCTAAATGGATACAGTTCTCTGGCGGGCACACACCTTGGTGGTTGCAGTCGTAAATAAGCTCACTGGGCAACTTGCGGTAGCAAGTAAACTCAGGACCACAGCAGCTTGGTATAATACAGTCTCTGGCCTCTTTTCCATTAGGAGCTTCAGGTACTGACGAACACACTAGAACGGGTCCAGAACCACTTGCAGACTCCATAAAATCAGTGCTGGTCACCCAGGACTTTGTCGCCCTGGCCGACTCGTGCAACACCACATTCAAGACAGAAGTAATAAGTCAGCGCAGTCTTTTATATTCAACCTAGTAGGACCCTCTTTATGATGGTGGTCCCCTTTCCCATAGGGCCCTGTGCAGCATCAAACAGTAGTAGTATCAAACAACATCATAAACAGCACCAACAGCACAAGGTGGATATAAAGGATTATTTTCGAAGCACCAAGGCCACCATTAGAAATGCATCGGATTAACCCTTTTACAGCTGACTACCTATCGGGCAGGGCATATACTTTATTGTGGAACATTTAGTGGACTCATTTGTGCCCATCCTATGGTTTCATAATCAAAAGTGAACCTATCCTGAAGTAACTGCGACTATTACGCCCCTTGGAGTATCTTTTCTCCTGTGTCACTCGTCTTCAGGAAGTGAAATGATTTGTTGCTCTTCTGAAAATGACCATTTACTTTGAGACATAACGTGATTGAATTACACATCACGGACATCTCCGCAGGTCGTAAAATACATCTGTATCAACAATTTCAAGTCTCTCCTGCACTCGAGACCTCGTGACGTCTATCGGCACGTCTGTAAATGCATCATTATTCACCCTGCCCTAGCATGACCCGGCGAGTAACACAGTCAGAGTACTGTAGTCATTTTAGCGAGGGCTAGCCTCACACTGAAGAGTCCTTTATCCGGGATGACTAGTGTGTCTTATACCGGTGATTGAGTTATCTGTCCGCAGAGATTTAGTCATTATGTGGGGACAGCGTGTTTCGGAGGGATCCTACAGCACACTCTGATCAAAGTATGGAAGGCTGTGCGGTGGTATCAGCGGGATTTCTGACCTCCGTGACAAGTGTTGATTCGCCAGTATTGATCATTGGTTCGTCCGTATATTCGTCAGTCCATATTCTATCGCGTGATAGGGTACATACACCGCGTTCTGGTGGTCCATTTGGATAGCCACTACATTGCAGTGGTGAGCAGGTGGAATTACAAGTATGGCGTCCCCATTCACTTCTATGGGACAGCTCCGTCCCCTTCACTTGAAAAGAAGGAGCCCTCCCATAGAAGTGAATGGGGACGCCATACTTGTAATTATACCTGCACATCACTGCAATTGCTGTGGCGAGCAGGTAAACAGAGCAAAGAAGGCAGTGCTCATATTAGTGCTGCCTTCTCTTCAAACAGCTGATCGACGGGGGTCCCAGGTGTCAGCCCCCTGCCGATATGATATTGATGACCTATTCTGGGGATAGGTTAACAATAGTACAAAGCGGACATCCCCTTTAAGAGTGAATCCGTCAGGGAACTGCTCTGAAGGCTTGATCTGTACCCCTTATCTCTGAACTCCTGACAGCTCATAAATACTCATTATATTTAAGTTCTTATGAAACTGAGCTGTCAGGAAAGGTGAGATAAGGGCTACAGACCAAGCCGTCAGAGCAGCTTCCCGACCATGGGCGTGACTATCATGGCAGCTGCTATGGGGCCAAACCCTAAGGGGGCCCAAATCAACTCAAACATTTGGTGCCGTTAGTAACAAATTGTATGTAAGGTGGAATAAAAAACTGAATGTGGCCCCATGGTTACCTCTGCTGATTTGTGTCATATGTGCTTTATTATTCCTGTGTTGTGCATTATACCTACATTTGGCATCATTGTTTTTGTTTTTTAGAAAACAGGTACATGGTGTCATTTTTATGTTATTTTTGTGCTAGGCAACGTGGTGTGCTTTATACCCATTTGACATCGCTATGTAAATTCTTGCACTATCTATATTATGACATCACTGTGTGCATTTTGCCAATATTGTAACATCACTGTGAGCTTTATCCCTGCACTGTGACATCACTGTGAGCTTTATCCCTGCACTGTGACATCACTGTGAGCTTTATCCCTGCACTGTGGCATCACTGTGAGCTTTATCCCTGCATTGTGACATCACTGTGAGCTTTATCCCTGCACTGTGACATCACTGTGAGCGTTATCTCTGCACTGTGACATCACTGTGAGCTTTATCCCTGCACTGTGACATCACTGTGAGCTTTATCCCTGCACTGTGACATCACTGTGAGCTTTATCCCTGCACTGTGACATCACTGTGAGCGTTATCCCTGCACTGTGACATCACTGTGAGCTTTATCCCTGCACTGTGACATCACTGTGAGCGTTATCTCTGCACTGTGACATCACTGTGAGCTTTATCCCTGCACTGTGACATCACTGTGAGCTTTATCCCTGCACTGTGACATCACTGTGAGCTTTATCCCTGCACTGTGACATCACTGTGAGCGTTATCCCTGCACTGTGACATCACTGTGAGGTTTATCCCTGCACTGTGACATCACTGTGAGCTTTATCCCTGCACTGTGACATCACTGTGAGCTTTATCCCTGCACTGTGACATCACTGTGAGCTTTATCCCTGCACTGTGACATCACTGTGAGCTTTATCCCTGCACTGTGACATCACTGTGAGCGTTATCCCTGCACTGTGACATCACTGTGAGGTTTATCCCTGCACTGCGACATCACTGTGAGCTTTATCCCTGCACTGTGACTGTGTACCTTATTTCTCTATGGTGACATAATTTTGTACGTGATTCCTGTACCATGACGTCATTGTGGGCCTTACCCCTTTGCTGTAGGTAGAGCAATCATGGGTTTTTCTGAACTTGCTGATGGAAGTGTTCATGGTAAAGTGGGGGCCCCTACCAAGTTTTGCTATGCTAACATTTTACAACCCCTATCCCTATTCACCGTAAGTCCGAATGCAGTAGTCTGCAGATGTCCTGAAACTGAAGTCTCTAGAGAAATAAAACTGTTGAAAATTGAAAGACCCAAACCAAGAGGTTTTTAAGCCAAAATGAGTTTCCACAGTCTTTAAAGGATGGGTCACACCCCCAATGCAGGAGAGTGTCGTCATAAATCCTTTTAAGCCATGATGGTGGAGGTATGGGACTGTCATGGGCCCAATTGTGAAGCAAACGAGGGAGAGCCAGATGAAACACCTTCAGGGTATGCAACCCGAGGAACTGGGAAAGGAAACAGCAGATCAGGCAACTGTAGGACTGGTGGAGAAACTGGAACTGGTCTACCAGAGTGATTACTCTGTATAGAGGGACATCACCTTGGTTGGCCATTTGAGGAGAGCCAAGCCGTGACCAGCTAGGGGTTCCTTGGGACAGTGAGTACTACTGGGCCATTTAGGAGGCCTCCAGTAGTATATAGGATAGGTTGAGGCTGAAAGGTGAAGGGATCAGCCAATATCCACCTGTCTGTAGGGAGTCAACCCATCGCATCACAGTGGAGAAGGACTTCCAGTAAGTCTTTAAGGAGAGCCAGTACCCTGCCTAAGCTGCATCCAAGTCATCGAACCCAGCAGCCGGCATCCTACTCTGTACTGATGAGAGGCAAGCACCACGAAACAGCCGTCTACGGATGGATATCTTCCCTTGTCATGTCTCAAGGCTTGTTAAAAGTCGGATTTTGACTCGTAGGGAGCCACTTCCACAAGGTGGCGATAGCGAGATGGTTCTCTTTCCTTGGGAGATACCTCTTTGCATATTGTTTTCCCGTGGAGTGTTGCCTAGAAGTCTCCACTGAGGCCAGGTCTGTGTGTGGAGGAGAACGTCCAGAAGCCATCACTGGTAGCAGAAGGTTACAAGCAGGTACGGACATTGTATTGAGCTTTGCCCACCAGGGCGATCGATGACACAATCTTTTGACATGGGCCGTAATGAAAAGAAGCAAATGTACACCAATAAAGTACTCCGTGACCAGGAGCGGGTCGACCAAACGTCTCTACCACGTCCGGCCAGGCTCTCCTTTTTTTTTCTTTTTTTTCTTGTATGAAGAAGGAAATCTTCCTTAGTTTTATTTATAATTCTTGAGTTTATATTTTTTTATGTTTTTCAATTCGCAAAAGGAAAATTCCCAATCTTACACAAGCGTTGTTTAGCTGTACCCTCAGTTTTCCTTTTAGTGAAGGGTGGTAGAACATTTTCCTCTCTGTGACTAAGCAAAGTTGAAAACATTTACATGTGAATGTGTCATCTGCCAGCGAGCCAATGACGCTCGGAGGCAGCCGCTCGCTCTTCCTGCCTGAGAGGGTTCCTGGAACTCCTACCAGTGCTGGACTGGTGCCACTGGGGGATAATGACTGGCCTCTCTCCGCTGTGCCCAGAGTCATAGAAGGCATTGAAAGTCAGCCGAGATGTGGAATCGAGGTGCTCAAAGAGCATTGCAAAGTGGCTTTTAATTATCAAAGTCTGAATGTCGTCTTGCATTTATAAGTCTACTTGTCCTTCCTGAATATCGAAATATATCAAAACTATTTTTAAAGGGGTTGTCAGAGTTCAATAAAACTATTTTCACAGTTACGCTTTGGTCCTGCAGCACTGACATCATCTTCCTGGCTGCAGCTGTGACGCCCCGTACACACCAGGTTACTGTGCAGCCAGTCACTGGCCTCAGGAGTATATGGGACTTGACTTCTGTGATCACTGATTGGCTGCAGCAGTGATGTGGTGTATATGGGACGTGACTGCTGTGACCACTGATTGGCTGCAGCAGTGATGTGGTGTATATGGGACGTGACTGCTGTGACCACTGATTGGCTGCAGCAGTGATGTGGTGTATACGGGACGTGACTGCTGTGACCACTGATTGGCTGCAGCAGTGATATGGTGTGTACGGGACGTGACTGCTGTGACCACTGATTGGCTGCAGCAGTGATGTGGTGTATACGGGACGTGACTGCTGTGACCACTGATTGGCTGCAGCAGTGATGTGTATACGAGACGTGACTGCTGTGACCACTGATTGACTGCAGCAGTGATGTGGTTTGTACGGGACGTGGCTGCTGTGACCACTGATTGGCTGCAGCAATGATGTGGTTTGTACGGGACGTGGCTGCTGTGACCACTGATTGGCTGCAGCAATGATGTGGTTTGTACGGGACGTGGCTGCTGTGACCACTGATTGGCTGCAGCAGTGATGTGGTGTGTACGGGACGTGACTGCTGTGACCACTGATTGGCTGCAGCAGTGATATGTTGTGGACGGGACGTGATAGGTCATCAGTATCTGATCGGTAGGGGTCCGACACCCGCCGGTCAGCTGTTTGAGAGGCTTCCTTCTCCATCTTTTCTTAGGTCAGGTGACATCATGTTTATCAGTCATATGGCCTAGATGCAGCTCAGCCCCATTGAACTGAATGGGATTGAGCTGCGATACCAAGCACAGCCACTATGCAAAGTACGGCGCTGAGCTTGGTGAGCTGAGAATGGCTGTGGCGCTACTGCTACAGAGGATAGGTCATGGATTTGTCTGAAGTTATAAAAAGGGTCAGCACCATGCACTCCTCTCCCCGCCCCCTCCCCCCCCCCCCCCCCCCCCAAAAAAAAAAAAAAAAAAAAAAAAAAAAAAAGCATCAGTATTGTCCAAAGGCTGTTTCTGGTGTTGTGTCTCACCCGGATTCACTTGAGTAGACTGGGCAGGTCTCCTGTGGTTGGAGCACTATAGCACTCGATGCACCCAGCTACAGTGTCCACCATCCCTATACCCATATACCCCCAGCGCAGACTGCACCGTCCCTTTATAGGGTATGGCGGCTATGTTTCTGTATAATGCCCTATAAGCTCTCCACCGCATCATACGTCAGCGATGCATATGGGCGCCATATTACGCCAGCAATGCACCTGGGCGCCATATTATGGATCCATACAGGACGGACCCATAGCGCGGCCGGCCTCTGACTGAAGCCGTAGGAACAGAATTGTCTCGTTTCCTTTTCTGGTTCTCGTGTTTGAACCGTTTCACAGTCGTCTCCCACCCAGAACATTGCACCCGCTCCCCGCCAGAAGCGCCTGCTAAATATTACAATTAATCACCGGAGGTGTTATTTTCTGAAAAGTAACATTGACAAAAATGAAATGCAAAATCCAAACTCCCCTCGAAATATTTCTGCTGTACATGATTTATGACATTTTCCCCGGGGAATGGCAGACGCTACCTCCATCCGTTTACTGGCCCCCGCAACGCGAGGAAGTGTCACGTTTGCGCAAAACAATGACACAGACATGTTCTGCAGCATGGAAAAATATCTCGCTAATTCCACATTTCAGCCGTGATGAAGGCCGATAACAACCGCAAAGCCTTAAGGGTAAAGGCGCTGCCGGGGGAAGCTTGTTTATCTTAGATGACACTGACACGGAGAGGGCAGCCGGAATTAGAAGGCTCTGCACGGGTGGACAGCGCAGCAACAACAACACGTCCCCGCTCTCGTCTTAGCTCGGTGACTTAATTAAAGAAGCTTTCAGGGCCGAACACTGCTGCGCGGGCGCCTCTCCTCCGGGATGTGCAGCGGCTTCCTATTGGAAATGCCTATTACTGGAGCAAAAAACATAAATATCCTCACACAAAGGTTCAAAATGAACGCGAGTCCTACAGTCATATGCACCTGCAGCGACCCTGGGGGGAGTGATGGTGGCGTGCAATTCTGCTTTCATTAAAGGGGTTATTTGGGAAATAATATTGATGACCTATTGATGAGTCCTGGCATCCCCGCTGATCAGCTGTTTCTGGAGCACGTTGTCCTTCTGGGCGCTTACCAAGCACAGCGCCATACATAGTATAGTGGTCGTGCTTGGTATTGCAGCTCAGCCCCATTGACAGTGATGTCACAGCAGCGCTCAGGAAGCACCTACCCTCTTCTAACAGCTAATTGGCGGGGGTCCTGGGTGTCTGACCCCCGCCGATCTGACATTGGTTAACCTATTGGTTATTCACCGGATAATCCCTTTTAACTCTTTCTGCCAGTTTTATCCCTTTCACTTTTAGTAGGTAACTAACCACTGCATACTGGGAACACCCCACCAGACCTGACATTTTGGAGATGCTCTGACCATCACAAGTTGGACCTTGTCGAAGTCGCTCAGATCCTTATGCTTGCTCACTTTTCCCGCTTCCAACACATCCAGAATTTTCTGCTTTTCTTAATACTTTGTCCACTAGGTGGCGATGTTCTGCAGCCGTTCACCTCTTAGTAGAGTCAAAATATCCAGATTTTTTTTTTTTTTATTATTATTTTTTTTTAAGTCTTTCTGGCGAAGCAAAAAAAAAAAAAAAGGCCACAAGTGTCATTTCGATAGAGAAAACAGTTTGTCAAAAAATAAACATTTACAAGACGGGAATAGAAGATGAAGGAAGCGAGTGTGGATGAGCGCTGACATGGAAAGAATAAGACAAATCAGAGGCTGCAAGGGGGCGGTGGAAGGATTGAAGAAAGCTTAATTTGCAAAACTACAAGCTGTCTGCGCGCTGTATAATCAGAGGCGCTGCATACTGAAACAAAGTGAACCCGGGACAATGGAAAATTACTGTGCTTCATACAGATGCTTTCCAGTTCCTCACTGCTCCATAAACAGTGGAAGGATGCCGATTAACCCCTGTGGCGCTAAAGGGAGGGGGGATAACGTAGTAGCGTGCCATCCGAAAATATTGGGGCTGGCGCTTAATGTGTCCTTGATCAATATCCCTACTTATCCGCCTGCGCAGTACTGAATAATACGGGATAATATTTCATTATTTTGTGACCTTGGGGAATGGATGTGCATGACGGGCAAGGAGGATCAAGTGTTCTCCAGCATGCCGAAATTGGGCAATGCCCTGATGAGGGCACATGCAGGTGAACGGTCTGTGAACTCCCTGTTATGTTCGTCAACCTCGGTCTTGTATGCTATTGCGTATATTTAATTAGCACCTGAGAAAAGCCTCAAAGGGATTGTCCAAGAATAGGAAAAATTTGGGCAGGGGCTGGCATAAAATAAGCAGTACCTGTGGAATAGACTCCCCGCTTCTCTTTGTTGGCAGGGTTGACCTCAGTGCTGATATAATGTCGACAGCATTTGCCCACTGCAGCCAAGCACTGGCTGCAGCAGTGTACCTTTCAGAACAGTGATTGGTGGGAGGATTTGGAGCGGCAGGCAATTCTGCTTATTTCGTTATTACCAGCCCCGGACTATGCCCAAATTTTTTCTAATCTTGGAAAAAGTTTTTTTATAGGTCTTTTCCGATTGTTTTGTACTGATGGCATATCCTCTTGATAGGTCATCAATATCTGATTGGTGGGGGTCTGACACCTGGGAGCCCATACCCAATTAGCTGCAGCCTCCTCACAGCTTACCAAGTACAGCGCCGTCCATTGGATAGTGGCTGTGCTTGGTATCGCAGCTCAGGCCCTTTCACCTGAATGGGACTTAGCTGTACCTAGGCCCCGTGACCGATGACTGTGACGTCCGTGGTCTAGGGTAAGGTGCAACAAGACCGCAGCGCTCACTGGAGCGTCACGGTCTACTCAAATAGTTGATCGGTGGGTGTCCTGGATGTCGGACCCCCACCGATCGGATACTGAAGGTCTATCCTGAGGATAGGTCATTAGTGTAAAACCCCTTTGAGTACAGTGACCCACTGATTGTGAAATAAGGGGGTATTAATGAGCCTCTCAGACCCATACCAAATACTCAGTGGGTCCATGGGGGAGTAGTGGGAATAGAATATTAAGTGGATACTGATGGGTAATGAGTCGTTACGTTTTGGCTCCTGAGAGTAGTACCGCCGTTTTTTATCTTGACCGTAATGGAAGTCTGCCCCCCCCCCCCATGTATTCACTTCCTGGCGAGTTTATAGGTGGGTGTGTGCTTACATAGAGCAATCCATCTAAACAAGCAGAGCTGCGATGTAAAGCACAGGGGAAGTAACAGAGCAGCACCTGGAGATTAACAAAAAAAGATGCAGAGCGCCAATGAGCTGCAGTCAAGTCACTGGTCAGAGCAGGTACGTTTACCAATATTATTGCATCTAGATGCCCCTAACAGAATGGGCCCCTTTTTGGGTGAATAAAAAAAAGCAGTCAATCACTGATCAGTCAATCTGAATGGTTGCTAAAAGGAACACAAACTCCGAAAGGGCGTAAACCTCAGAACCTGTGTCCGTTTATGCATGGACATTGGCTTGTAGTTTATGCAGTAGTATCAGCTTTGCTAATAGTGTAGGGGAATCCTGAGGACAAGGCTCACGGCTCGTCCACTTGTAGAATGAGTGTATCATTGTTCACTAGGTTCCAAGGACGTGGGATTCTGATAAAGGAAGTTTCAAGGCATTTTGAGTATAAGAACACAAACAGAACCCGATAACAGCCCGAGAGCTAAGTGCATTGTTATCAATCTGGCATTTTGGCTTGACCTACGGAGGTATTTATATATCCTGCTATTCCGGTGCTGATGATAGCTGCTTCACACTGCACAAGTATCCAGGTGGCATTATGGTGTGCACTTGGACCTTCTTAAAGGGGTTATCCCATAATTAATGTAAACAGATTAAAATCAGACATCATATAGGCCATGACAATATCTTTCTAACAAAGCTAGAACCAGCCCTGTACCTCACATGGATCCAGAGATCTCCCCGTTCATTGCTCCAGTTGCCCCTTCTCAGGGGTGTATCTTTTCTGCCACAGCTCTCTCCCTGTCACAGCTCAGGGGTGTGTCTTTTCTGCAGCAGCTCTCTCCCTCTCACAGCTCAGGGTGTGTCTTTTCTGCCGCAGCTCTCTCCCTGTCACAGCTCAGGGGTGTGTTTCTTTTGCTGCAACTGTCTGCCTGTCACAGCTCAGGGGTGTGTCTTTTCTGCCGCAGCTCTCTCCCTGTCACAGCTCAGGGGTGGGTCTTTTCTGCCGCAGCTCTCCCCCTGTCACAGCTCAGGGTGTGTGTCTTTTCTTCCGCAGCTCTCTCCCTGTCACAGCTCAGGGTGTGTGTCTTTTTCTGCCGCAGCTTTCTCCCTGTCACAGCTCAGGGGTGTGTCTTTTCTACCGCAGCTCTCTCCCTGTCACAGCTCTGGGGTGTGTCTTTCCTGCCGCAGCTCTCTCCGTGTCACAGCTCAGGGGTGTGTGTCTTTTCTGGCGCAGCTTTCTCCCTGTCACAGCTCAGGGTGTGTGTCTTTTCTGCCGCAGCTCTCTCCCTGTCACAGCGTGTGGTGTGTGTCTTTTCTGCCGCAGCTCTCTCCCTGTCACAGCTCAGGGGTGTGTCTTTTCTACCGCAGCTCTCTCCCTGTCACAGCGTGTGGTGTGTGTCTTTTCTGCCGCAGCTCTTTCCCTGTCACAGCTCAGGGGTGTGTCTTTTCTGCCGCAGCTCTCTCCCTGTCACAGCGTGTGGTGTGTGTCTTTTCTGCCGCAGCTCTTTCCCTGTCACAGCTCAGGGGTGTGTCTTTTCTGCCGCAGCTCTCTTCCTGTCACAGCTCAGGGGTGTGTCTTTTCTGCCGCAGCTCTCTCCCTGTCACAGCTCAGGGGTGTGTCTTTTCTGCCGCAGCTCTCTCCCTGTCACAGCTCAGGGGTGTGTCTTTTCTGCCGCAGCTCTCTCCCTGTCACAACGTGTGGTGTGTGTCTTTTCTGCCGCAGCTCTTTCCCTGTCACAGCTCAGGGGTGTGTCTTTTCTGCCGCAGCTCTCTTCCTGTCACAGCTCAGGGGTGTGTCTTTTCTGCCGCAGCTCTCTCCCTGTCACAGCTCAGGGGTGTGTCTTTTCTGCCGCAGCTCTCTCCCTGTCACAGCGTGTGGTGTGTGTCTTTTCTGCCGCAGCTCTTTCCCTGTCACAGCTCAGGGGTGTGTCTTTTCTGCCGCAGCTCTCTTCCTGTCACAGCTCAGGGGTGTGTCTTTTCTGCCGCAGCTCTCTCCCTGTCACAGCTCAGGGGTGTGTCTTTTCTGCCGCAGCTCTCTCCCTGTCACAGCTCAGGGGTGTGTCTTTTCTGCCGCAGCTCTCTCCCTGTCACAGCTCAGGGGTGTGTTTCTTTTGCTGCAACTGTCTGCCTGTCACAGCTCAGGGGTGTGTCTTTTCTGCCGCAGCTCTCTCCCTGTCACAGCTCAGGGGTGGGTCTTTTCTGCCGCAGCTCTCCCCCTGTCACAGCTCAGGGTGTGTGTCTTTTCTGCCGCAGCTCTCTCCCTGTCACAGCTCAGGGTGTGTGTCTTTTTCTGCCGCAGCTTTCTCCCTGTCACAGCTCAGGGGTGTGTCTTTTCTACCGCAGCTCTCTCCCTGTCACAGCTCTGGGGTGTGTCTTTCCTGCCGCAGCTCTCTCCGTGTCACAGCTCAGGGGTGTGTGTCTTTTCTGGCGCAGCTTTCTCCCTGTCACAGCTCAGGGTGTGTGTCTTTTCTGCCGCAGCTCTCTCCCTGTCACAGCGTGTGGTGTGTGTCTTTTCTGCCGCAGCTCTCTCCCTGTCACAGCTCAGGGGTGTGTCTTTTCTACCGCAGCTCTCTCCCTGTCACAGCGTGTGGTGTGTGTCTTTTCTGCCGCAGCTCTTTCCCTGTCACAGCTCAGGGGTGTGTCTTTTCTGCCGCAGCTCTCTCCCTGTCACAGCGTGTGGTGTGTGTCTTTTCTGCCGCAGCTCTTTCCCTGTCACAGCTCAGGGGTGTGTCTTTTCTGCCGCAGCTCTCTTCCTGTCACAGCTCAGGGGTGTGTCTTTTCTGCCGCAGCTCTCTCCCTGTCACAGCTCAGGGGTGTGTCTTTTTCTGCCGCAGCTCTCTCCCTGTCACAGCTCAGGGGTGTGTCTTTTCTGCCGCAGCTCTCTCCCTGTCACAACGTGTGGTGTGTGTCTTTTCTGCCGCAGCTCTTTCCCTGTCACAGCTCAGGGGTGTGTCTTTTCTGCCGCAGCTCTCTTCCTGTCACAGCTCAGGGGTGTGTCTTTTCTGCCGCAGCTCTCTCCCTGTCACAGCTCAGGGGTGTGTCTTTTCTGCCGCAGCTCTCTCCCTGTCACAGCGTGTGGTGTGTGTCTTTTCTGCCGCAGCTCTTTCCCTGTCACAGCTCAGGGGTGTGTCTTTTCTGCCGCAGCTCTCTTCCTGTCACAGCTCAGGGGTGTGTCTTTTCTGCCGCAGCTCTCTCCCTGTCACAGCTCAGGGGTGTGTCTTTTCTGCCGCAGCTCTCTCCCTGTCACAGCTCAGGGGTGTGTCTTTTCTGCCGCAGCTCTCTCCCTGTCACAGCGTGTGGTGTGTGTCTTTTCTGCCGCAGCTCTTTCCCTGTCACAGCTCAGGGGTGTGTCTTTTCTGCCGCAGCTCTCTCCCTGTCACAGCTCAGGGGTGTCTCTTTTCTGCCGCAGCTCTCTCCCTGTCACAGCTCAGGGGTGTGTCTTTTCTGCCGCAGCTCTCTCCCTGTCACAGCTCAGGGGTGTGTCTTTTCTGCCGCAGCTCTCTTCCTGTCACAGCTCAGGGGTGTGTCTTTTCTGCCGCAGCTCTCTCCCTGTCACAGCTCAGGGGTGTGTCTTTTCTGCCGCAGCTCTCTCCCTGTCACAGCTCAGGGGTGTGTCTTTTCTGCCGCAGCTCTCTCCCTGTCACAGCGTGTGGTGTGTGTCTTTTCTGCCGCAGCTCTTTCCCTGTCACAGCTCAGGGGTGTGTCTTTTCTGCCGCAGCTCTCTCCCTGTCACAGCTCAGGGGTGTGTCTTTTCTGCCGCAGCTCTCTCCCTGTCACAGCTCAGGGGTCATTTTATGGAATAACTCAATGGCTTTCACGTATAATGACAAAAGTCATGTTTCGAAAATGCTGAATATGTTTCATGGGACAATAATGCTTCTTTAAATGTTTTTTTCCCCCTCTGAGCTTTATCAGATTCCCCCTTCCCTGGGCGACCCTTATGTTGAACATATTGTAGCCTGAGGCCACTGTAACTTGAGGAACCAGTGTAATTGACTTCCTAAAATGATGCCAGTGCTAAACCAGCCTTCGTCTTCCATTCAACCACTTTTCATCTTGGAGGACCCTTGAGACCTCCTTGAAGAACTCTGTGGTTCCTTAAAACCTAATTTAAGAAACACTGCTCTATACCTTATCTCACTTTCCTTCCTGAGCGTACAAGGTCTACCAGTGAATTAATTCCTTTTTATCTTCATTTCACGCTTCTGTTCCGGCTGCGATCACCTGGACATGACCATGTTCCACACTTCTTCTTTTCCGATACAGTACAGGAGCAGCCTGAATGGTCTATCGGGGGCTATAAACGGAGACAAAATTTGCTCAATTTTGTTGTTTTTTTTCTTTTTGACTAAGCCACTTGTTTGTAATCAAGAGCCTCTTAACGCGCGAGAATATTTCGGCTGCGGCTCCCGGCCAGACCTCTCCAAATGACCTCATCCTGCCAGCAAACCCAGCTCCACGTTCTTCAGAAAAAGTAAACAGCCTGATGTACGTCCAATTAACCAAGCCGGATAAGATAAGGGGAATTAGTCATCATCTTAAATACATTCTTTAATTACTTTTATCAAGAAGGCTTCAGCCTCACATAATGTGTTGCCATGTAGCTGCATCCAGATAAGAGTCGTAGGCTTATTAGTGGTGGGGGTAGTGCCCGCCGTATCAACCAGACCAGAATAAGTCCTTCAGCTATGATATTTACTTTCATCCCATTCGTTCTGATATTATATTATTTCACGCTGGAGGGTGATAGTCTTCTAAAACCACATAAAAACGCGTAACCAGAGTTATTTTACGTAGGTGGAATGGAAGTGAGCTGGAGGCTATAGACAGATAAACTGAGATTGTCCACCTATTTACACTGAAAACACCCAAAATTCTGTGTCTGATATTTTCTTCATATATTTATAGGATTTAGAATTTAGTTTTTCTGACACGGAGCTGCAAATACCCAGCATAGACATTAGATTTAAAAGCTAAAATTCTGGCTCCATTAACTGCCACTAGGGGGAGCTCATGTGTCTACGTTATGCTGTTTTATTGCCTACTGTATAAACAGCAGGGAGCACATCAAGATGTGCCAAATGTAGTAAGAGACACAGGCCCCTTAATAGATTTGATGCAATAAATATCTAACCCAACCAAGATGTAGATTTGAACAAAAATTGATGCCAGTTCCTGCTGAAAATGATAGGGAGTCTGTCCGCCACGTCTTCTCGTGAAGACCAACCTTCCTTTCAGACCACTTAAAAACTGTAAGCCATAAAACTGTAGTGAATAGATTGATGAAACTGCTCCATGTCTCAAAGCTCCCTCTAGTGGTGGCTGCAGGAATTTTATCATTAAAGGGGTTTTCCTATGAATAAAGTGATGGCAAATGGGGTTCTAATGGTCACTGCACCTCAATTTACCGACACAAAAAATGTTGTGGCAAGATATGGGGGTCTTGATAACTATGGCATTAGCGCTGCCCCCCTATGGGTTGGGTTGTTACAATGTAATATTTCTATCTTATATAATCTCTGGAACGTGCACATTTAGCTCAAACATACACTCCTATTTTTCGAGCAGAGGGATAGGAGTAGCTACCAGATGTCTACAGCATTGCAGACCTCGGGGGAGGGTCCACCAGGCCTCCATAGGCAGTAGACTACCTGTGAGGTCCAAACACAACATGTCTTATGGTATCTATAGGTTGTGGACATCTCATGATAGCTGAGGAGCACAGGAGCTTCCCATCAGATACACTTCTGTACAACTGTGATGGCCACAAATCCAGTTTAGTGCAGCGAGCTCTGGCATAGGAAAATTTTCAGATGCAACCTGCAGAGTATGGAAGTTTCCAGAGGAAATAAATAGGTTAAACTGGGCAGATATTTTTTTTGACATATTTCTTTTGGAGTTCAAAGATATATTTACTCAGCTGAGTCTTTGCCGCCAGCCAGCAGAAGACGCCCAGGAAGTGTTCCGCATGCAGCTGCTTTCAGCATTCAGACGAGGTCGGTGGAATACATCTGCTAATACCGACTTAAATCCGTTCCCAATTAGTAGCCCTGCCTGTACTTGCAAAATAATGAGCCGGTCTGGAATTGCAGGGCACGAAGGTTAGAAGAAGCGTCTAGGGTAGTAGAGAACGCTGTGTCCATGTGGTGGTTGTAATGGTGGGATCCACTTATTGCATTCCGGAATATCCTTAATTGCCAATTGTTTTGAAGGCCTTAGTTTAGGCTGCATATTGTGAGCCACCAATGTTTTTTGGGAGAGTTGACATGTCCCTTTTCTAATACCACAGTTCTTTTACTATAGGTCACACCCTTGAAATGGCTCCACCACCCCGGATTGTGGAGCAGAGTCTGATGATGCAGCCTCCAGGCTCCACGCACTTCCATTTCTGTTGTCCGGGAGGGCTACTACAGCCCCTGGATGATTTGCCAACTCTTCTAGATGTCCAGATTGGGGGGTTTTCCACTTTTTCTGGGGCCTCCCAGATGTTCCAGGCGAGTTGGCATGTGTGGGTATATCAACCCTTGTCCGGGTGTACACAGTAGTTGATGGGTATATTCACCCACCGCAGATTTGTTGCGCAAATTTCTGCAGCTGAAATTCTGTTGCCTTCATCTGCTTAGGGTTTCATATGGAGGGACGTCTATCATCCTCCTACACTATGGATTTGGTGTTAAAAACAAAATCTCCAAACCTGATTTTTCAACTTTTTGATGCTGATCAGTTTGGAAAAAGGGGGCATGGTGAGGGCGGCGTGTGGGTGGTGGCCTGGTGCGGGCGGCATGTGGGTGGTGGCATGGTGAGGGCGGCGTGTGGGTGGTGCCGGTGGCATGGCGAGGGCGGCGTGTGGGTGGTGGCATGCTGAGGGCAGCATGTGGGTGGGGGCATGGCCAGGGGACGTCGTGTGTGGGGGGGGCGGCGTTTGGGTGGTGGCATGGTGAGGGCGGCGTGTGGGAGCATGGCAAGGGCGGCGTGTGTGGTGGGCATGGTGACGGCGGCGCGTTTGTGTGGGAAAATGGCGAGTGTGGGTGTGGCATGGCGAGGGTGGAGTGTGGGTGGGGCATGGCGAGGGTGGAGTGTGGGTGGGGCATGGCGAGGGTGGAGTGTGGGTGGGGCATGGCGAGGGTGGAGTGTGGGTGGGGCATGGCGAGGGTGGAGTGTGGGTGGGGCATGGCGAGGGTGGAGTGTGGGGGGCATGGCGAGGGTGGCGTGTGGGGGGCATGGCGAGGGCGGCGTGTGGGGGGCGGGCATGGCGAGGGCGGCGTGTGGGGGGCGGGCATGGCAAGGGGCGGCGTGTGGGGTGGGCGGGGGCATGGCGAGGGTGGCGTGTGGGGGGCATGGCGAGGGTGGCGTGTGGGGGGCATGGCGAGGGCGGCGTGTGGGGTGGGGGCATGGCCAGGAGATGTCGTGGGCGGGGGCATGGCGAGGGCGGCTGCTGCTGGGATCCAGTAGGTGTTGTCTTCAGCACTCTGCCTATTTCCCTTTTTATAGTTGCTATGATTTTCCCTTGATGAAATGTTTTTGTCTCCTCTCATGAATAGAACTCTGAGAGTCACTGAAAGGCATAAGACATAATTGTTTTCTGACAGCCGCTTTTAATTGGCGCCATGAAGGTCAAGTGTGTTTTTCATTTGTAGAAAAAAGAAAATTTCTACAGCTTCAAACTAATTACCCATCAGCGGAAGTTAAGTGGAGAACTCAGATTTTTTTTTTTCCTCCTTCAAGGAGGAGAACTGATTGCAGTTCAAGGATCAGGAAGTGCTGGATCACCAGTGATGACTTATGGCAGCCGTTATTTCTGCACCAAGTGTTAGGCGTGTGCTGGCCCAACCTGCAAATTCGGTGGGACTGGCCGACCATCTAATGTGTATGTAGCTGTCAGGATAGATGAGGATCGTGCAGCTGGATTTCCAATTGGATGCCACTATCAGAGATTAACCCCCCTCATCATTTGGAGTACATGCCGAGCTGACGTGTGTATAGGGCAGTCAGGAGAGATGGTCAGCTTAAAAGGGGTTGTCCCACAAAAAATATTCTACTTCTTTAAACCAGCACCTGGATCTGAATAATTTTGTAATTACATTCAATTGAAAATTTAGCATAGCCAATGAGGTATTTATTGAAATGTATCTGTATGGTGCCTGGGGGGGGGGAGGCCTGGAATAACAATACAAAATACCGTCTTACCAGCATCAAATACCACAGTGCAGCACAATATACCGCCTCAGCAGCATCAAATACCACAGTGCAGCACAAAATACAGCTTCAGCAGCATCAAATACCACAGTGCAGCACAAAATACAGCTTCAGCAGCATCAAATACCACAGTGCAGTAAAAAATACCACCTCGGCAGCATCAAATACCACAGTGCAGTAAAAAATACCACCTCGGCAGCATCAAATACCACAGTGCAGTAAAAAATACCACCTCGGCAGCATCAAATACCACAGTGCAGTAAAAAATACCGCCTCAGCAGCATCAAATACCACAGTGCAGTAAAAAATACCGCCTCAGCAGCATCAAATACCACAGTGCAGCACAAAATACCGTCTCAGCAGCATCAAATACCACAGTGCAGTACAATATACAGCTTCAGCAGCATCAAATACCACAGTGCAGTAAAAAATACCACCTCGGCAGCATCAAATACCACAGTGCAGCACAAAATACAGCTTCAGCAGCATCAAATACCACAGTGCAGCACAAAATACCGTCTCAGCAGAACCAAATACCACATCAGCATCAAATACCACAGTGCAGTAAAAAATACCGCCTCAGCAGCATCAAATACCACAGTGCAGCACAAAATACCGTCTCAGCAGCATCAAATACCACAGTGCAGCACAAAATACAGCTTCAGCAGCATCAAATACCACAGTGCAGCACAAAATACCGTCTCAGCAGAACCAAATACCACATCAGCATCAAATACCACAGTGCAGCACAATATACCGCCTCAGCAGCATCAAATACCACAGTGCAGCACAAAATACAGCTTCAGCAGCATCAAATACCACAGTGCAGTAAAAAATACCACCTCGGCAGCATCAAATACCACAGTGCAGTAAAAAATACCACCTCGGCAGCATCAAATACCACAGTGCAGTAAAAAATACCGCCTCAGCAGCATCAAATACCACAGTGCAGCACAAAATACCGTCTCAGCAGCATCAAATACCACAGTGCAGTAAAAAATACCACCTCGGCAGCATCAAATACCACAGTGCAGCACAAAATACAGCTTCAGCAGCATCAAATTCCACAGTGCAGCACAAAATACCGTCTCAGCAGAACCAAATACCACATCAGCAGAACCAAATACCACAGTGCAGCACAAAATACCACCTCGGCAGCATCAAATACCACAGTGCAGCACAAAATACAGCTTCAGCAGCATCAAATACCACAGTGCAGCACAATATACAGCTTCAGCAGCATCAAATACCACAGTGCAGCACAAAATACCACATCAGCAGAACCAAATTCCACAGTGCAGCACAAAATACCACCTCAGCAGCATCAAATACCACAGTGCAGCACAAAATCCCGCCCCAGCAGAACCAAATACCACAGCGCAGCACAATATACTGCTGCCTTCGCCACAGTATTCAACTCTATCACAGTGACGGTGATACGGTTGAGTTCAGGAGGGCACCTGCAGCTGTTAGCCGGGTGCATAAGTACCTGATGCTTCTAGCATTAAAGGGGTTGTCCAAGTTATTATTACTGATGACCTCCCCCCCCCCGCAATGCTACGGGAGAGGCACCGCAGAGTACACGGGATGCGGCTTCTCAGGAGATGCTCGGAGCTGAGATCCGATATCTAAGGTGTGATTTTTATATTTTTTTATTCTTTACAAATTATGATCAGAAAATGAAGTGGTAACGCTGGTGTGAAGCGGCGGAGAGGGAAGATATTTCTAAAGGTATGAAAGCCACCCCGAGGCCCAGGTACTGCCAGCGTTAGATGAGAATTTCAGGGATCGTTCGCTATTAACCCCTCTGTGACTCCTCAAGCATCAATGTTTACCTTGTGTGCGAGATCGCTTCCTTTCTAAATCCTCTGCAAGTCCCTGAGTCGTCCTCCTCTGTCACATTGCTGGGTGACGAGCAATAACAATGCAATTCCCTAAAGCAAGAAGCCCCAAGATGGACAAAAGCTGTAGTTCTGGCGTGTATTTTAGGTGTTTCTTACGGTTTTTACTGTGTGGAATAGATAATGTGACAGTTATAGAGCCTGGGTCTTTACCAATGCGGAGATATGAATTAGGCCTCTTGCACACGACCGTATGGCTTTTTCAGTATTTTGCGGTCTGCAAAAAAAAACAAATCCTCAAAAAATACGGATGACGTCCCGTGCATTCCGTTTTTTGCGGAATGGAACAGCTGGTCCCTGATAGAACAGTCCTATCCTTGTCTGGTATGCGGACAATAGCAGGTCATGATCTGTCTTTGAACAGAACAGAAATATGGAAACGGATCCATTGAAATGAATGTTTTGTATACGGAACGCAAAAATTGGAACATAAACGGAAAAAAAAAAATGTTCATGTGCAAGAGGCCTGATGTGTAGTTTTTTTCATAGTAAAGCATTAAGTAAGGGAAAAGTTTATTTTTTTACCTTTTTTCTAGCAATTTATTTCTATAAATGTAATTTTTTTTTATTATAATTTTTATTTTTTTATTTTTTTGTAAATCTAGGGTCAGAATTGCTAATCCTAAAGCTGTTTTGCAGAAGTTTAATATTAAAGGGGTTATCTGAGACTGGAAATGCCCCCCATAGGACCAGGCCCCCAAAACATCCAGTGTCAGGGGGGCAGCCAATGGCAGGCAAGGACATTGGCTGCCTCCCCGACACCGGATGTTTTTATCCGCGCGCGGGAAGAAGCAGCGGCGTGTCGGCAACCGTACGGGGAATCGGGTAAGTAGAATCAGTGTGAGGGGCTTGGCATATGGGGGGGGGGGGGGGGCATTTCCAGGCTCGGATAAACCCTTTAATGATGTATATTCAGGATAGGTCATAAATATCTGATATCTGATTGGCAAGGGCCCGACTCCTGGCATCCCCACCGATCAGCCAGTGATGTCTGTCACGTTCTTAGGTCGTATGTCCTATGTGCATCTGGTTCATGTGAATGGGCCCGGCTGCAATACCAATCATGACCACTATTCAATGTATGGCGCTGTGGCAAGCGTCGGACCCTCACTGATCTGATATTGATGACCTATCCGGATGACTGAGATTGTACTTCTGTTATGTCTGTGAAAATTGGACTGGCAGACCAAGAGGCCTGTCATTGGGGTCCCTCTGATCCTAGTCATTAGAGTGGGAGCTCGGGTGTCATAAGGCGCCAGAGCACCCATACCAGACCCGTGCCAAGTATGGTCAGTGAATGCTGTTAAAACAATCACCGTCCCTGTCCTGTATAGGTGGATAGTGGCCCCTCATCTCCTCCGGTGGTCTACACAAACATGGCGGTATGTATATACCTGCAGTACTCCATTCAGATCCTCTCCAGGGTCAGATTCAGTCCCAGGGCACCAGCGCTGTGCTAACCACTGAGCCATCCGCTGCCCGCGCCTATGGAGATGAGCGGGATTATTCGCTGGATTAATTGTCCTTTATAATAAAAGACGGATGTTTTTTCGCGCTCACAATTAGTCGGCGCAGGTATCTGTGTTTCCCTGCACTAGGAGACCAGACGGTTGTATTCATGGGTATTTGTTAAATCCCTGACGGTTTTACAAATGCTACCCCGGGGCTCGTAGAGAACGCTCCATGTAATCTGTCCACGGCTAATACGCTTACATTGATTTATTCACTGGAGTTTTAATTGGGTTCACAGCCACCGAGAGCCTCTACCGGACCCGTAATGTCACCCTATGGGTTATCAATTTGTTACGTGCTGCTCTCACGGTCCGAAAATAATGAGTTCTAATGTGATCTGTGATTTTCGGAGGCGGCATTAACTTTCAAGCGGCGTTATTTGTCTAAGCCATCGTCTTTTTGCCTTAAATTTATGGCAGGCGAGTAGCATTGACGTGAGGGCGGTTTATCCGTGAAGAAGTCTCGCCGCCCGCTCCAGGTTGTTGAATGGATTTCTTACTGTAACTGTGAACTCTGCTTTCATTAAATAAATGCAATTAAAGTGACAGTGCGCTAATTATATCACCGCCATTGATTTACATTTCACAACAGGCGCCTAGGAACGGCTCTGTCCTAAATCGCCGCGCTCAGCCCTTATATAAAACCCCGCTATCTAGGCGCATTTCTTTTTATAATCCGTGCTCTTAAAATAAAACCGCCATTAGGTTATTTTACCGCCAATTAGAGATTGCGGTAAAATATGCGTTATAAAGTATACTCCTTAATATAGCGTTGTGTTGTGCAGGGTCGGCTTTAGGGGGTGGTAAACTGGGCCCCCATTTCCTGAGGGGGCTGCTCCAAGGCACAACCTGAGAACGTAGCAGGTTTTATTATAACACCTTCTTAATTGAGGCGTTGTATAGAAGCATTGTTGAGACACTGAATGGCAGTATTATGTGGGAAATATATGGCAGTGTTATATGGGTGCTGTATATGTATGCGTTGAGGTGTTATGCATTATATAGCTGTATTATCAGGACTGTAAATGGTAGTATTGTAAAATTTTCAACAATATCATGGCAGGTATTATTGTTTACTGAGTGGCAGTATTGTGTGTTTTATGGAGATTATGTGGTGGCACGGAGGTATTTGGATACTGAATGGCAGTACTGTGTGGAAAATGCAGTATATGTCAGGGTTATATGGGCAGTGTATGACAGTATGGAGGTATTTAGTGGCAGTAATCTGTGGGAAATATATGTAAGTATAGTGTGAGCACTATATGGTGGTATGAAGATATTATTTGGGTACCGAATGTCAGTGTTATGTGGAAAGCATAGAGCAGTGTTATATTGGGTCCCAAATGGCAGTATTGTGTGGTAAATATATGGCAGTGTTCTATGAACATTATATAGGAGTATGACAGTAATATTTATGCATTGGATGGCAGTATTATTTGTACACTGAATGTCAGTATTATGTGGGAGGCGCCCCTTTTAACGTCACTTTTGCAGATAGATCATACAGAACCTCCATCACTTATCCAGAGCAGAGAGCAGTGGACGTAAAGTGACTGAAAAGTGGACAATCCCTTTAGGACTATCACTTATAGCAAGTATATACGCGGCGGGCGCTGTAGATAAATCTGCCTTCTGAGATGTTGGTGCTTTGCCAGCGTTTACACAAAAGATCAATGAAGTCTCTCTGTGTACACGAGGATGTCACACACAAAAGGTCCAGAACTCCGAATCCGGCGACTGAGCCATAGGGATGTTTTATGCAGATCCGCCGTGACAGATTCTCCCAAGATTAACCTGTTAGGCAGGTTATATGTGCATTTTTTTTTGCGAAATTTTTTTGTTTTCATCCAAAAACGCCACTTGCAGATATTCGCTGTAAGGCGTCAGTCTGGGAATCTATCACATGCAGTACATTTTTATATTTTGTGTTGTGTTTTTGGGTCTAAATAATTTTTTTTGAAAATCGCTCATTTTCTATTGTTTTTGTGCCATTTCATTATTTTTTTTGGGGGGTGGAGAGGTTGCAATACTTGAAAAAACTCATGACAATGTGTACATGTTATTTTTTTACAGATTGGGTGGGGAGGGCGAAGGCTACGTAGTTTACGGCTTATAAACGCGTGGCTTACAGAAAAAAACAACAAAGCATGTATTAAAACGCACTGGGAGTCACTGATCAACCCCCTAGGCCAGAAAACGGGTGTAAAAAAAAAAAAAAAAAAAGTAGCAAACTGTGATTTTGCAGTTTTTCAAACTCCATTTGCACAATGCCATTTACGTGCCGACCTCTCCACTTTATGAAATGGGCGCGTAGCGTGGCTGCGGCTGATTTACCATCATTTACCCTAGTTTTCTGACGCAAGCGATGGCTGAAATCTACACCAGCTGCGAGCTGGAGGAGGCACCTTGTCATAAATCAAGCACACCAGGGAATATCGAGGTCGGTGTAGAAAGCCTCAAAAACTACCATAAAAATGCTGACCTTTTTTAAGGCATTTTTGGATTAAGTAAAAAAAAAAAGTGCCACAAAATGGAGGCTTAAAGGCCCCTTTCACACGGGCGAGTTTTCCCGCGCGGGTGCAATGCGTGAGTTGAACGCATTGCACCCTGCACTGAATCCGGACCCATTCATTCTTATGGGGCTGTTCACATGAGCGGTGATTTTCACGCATCACTTGTGCGTTGAGTGAAAATCGCAGCAAGCTCTATTTTGTGTGTTTTTCACGCAACGCAGGCCCCATAGATGTGAATGGGGCTGCGTGAAAATCGCAAGCATCCGCAAGCAAGTGCGGATGCGGTGCGATTTTCACGCACGGTTGCTAGGAGACGATCGGGATGGGGACCCAATCTTTATTATTTTCCCTTATAACATGGTCATAAGGGAAAATAATAGCATTCTGAATACAGAATGCATAGTACAATAGCGCTAGAGGGGTTAAAAAATAAATAAAAATAATTTAACTCCCCTTAATCCACTTGCTCGCGCAGCCCGGCTTCTCTTCTGTGCTGTGTACAGGAAAAGGACCTGTGGTGACGTCACTCGGGTCATCACATGGTCCATCACATGATCTTTTACCATGGTGATGGACCATGTGATGACCGGAGTGACATCACCACAGGTCCTTTTCCTGTACACAGCACAGAAGAGAAGCCGGGCTGCGCGAGCAAGTGGATTAAGGTGAGTTAAATTATTTTTATTTATTTTTTTAACCCCTCCAGCGCTATTGTACTATGCATTCTGTATTCAGAATGCTATTATTTTCCCTGATAACCACGTTATCAGGGAAAATAATACAATCTACAGAACACCGATCCCAAGGGTTTGGGTACCAAACATGCCGATTTTTCTCACGCGCGTGCAAAACGCATTACAATGTTTTGCACTCGCGCAGAAAAATCGCGCATGTTCCCGCAACGCACCCGCACCTTTTCCCGCAATGCCCGTGTTGAAAGAGGCCAAAGGGGTTTCTTCTGCTAAGCAAGATTGTGCATAGTAAAAAAAAAAAAAAATCTGAGTAATGTATGCAATAAAAAAGACTGATTCTTCAGCAATTATCTGGATCCAAACGGCATCAGGATAAAATCCAGCACAAAAGCGCGCGCCGGCTGCAGAGCGTCTCAGAATGGGTTATAGCGAGTCGGAGAGATCTCACAATAGTCTGCGGAGGAATTACATCTGCTGCAAAACATTCCTCCTTCTCCATTCACGCCGCCTTCTGTAAGCTGAGCGGCCTCATTATACTCTCTGTTGACACATGTTATTCTTTCATTGTGTCTTTAAGCGCAGTGCGTGCTTTTTAGGCTTTTTAAGAGAGATGTATTGTGGAAATATATATATTTTCCTCAGCTGCCAGGCTTTGTGTCTTCTGACTGCCGGAAAAAAAAAGTTTTGAGTGTTCATATGCAAATATAGTTGGAGATGGAGTCGCACATTTGTCACTTCAGTTGCCCATATTTTAGGTTTTACTCAAAATTTAATGCAAAGCCCTTTGTACATTTGAGGGTGCGCATAGAACGACTGCCCGGTGCACAAGAGGACAGGTCATCAGTATTTAAATATCGGAAAACCTTTTCAACCATATATTCCCCTTGTTACCGGTATGTCATTTATTAATCCAGAACTTGGAGGGGTGGATGTCTCTAAATGGAGCACCTTCCTGTGCTGGTTCATGCCATCGCACCTCCACATTGCAAAAACTTGGCCATCTGCCTAGTGGAGATGTACATCCCAAATTCCAAAAAAGTTTAGGTGCTAGGTAAGATGTAAATAAGAACATAATGCAATGATTCTCAAATCTCAAAGACCCATATTTTATTCCTAATATATCATACAACACATATCGGATGTAGAAAGTGAGACATTTTACCACTTTATGAAAAAATTAACTCATCTAGAACTTGATGGCAGCAACGCATCTCAAAGCAGGGACGGGTACAGCATAAGGCTGGAAAAGTAAGTGGTACTAATAAGGAGCAATCTGCTGCCAGAGCATGTTAGAGAGGCAGAGTTTTTACCAATCTGCGAAAAACTGCATCTAAAAATTTTGGAACAATTTAAGAAAAATGTTCCTCAGCAAAATTGTGAAGGCTTTTAATGTCCCACCATCTACAATGCATAGCATTGTCCAAAGATTCAGAGAATCAGGAGAAATCCATGTCCACTGTCTGTGAACACAATTCGCATTACAATCCACAAGTGCGAGTTAAAGCTGTATCCTGCAAAGAAGAAGCCATATGTAAACATAATTCAGAAACGCCACCGTCTTCTTTAGGCCAAAGCTTATTTAAAATGGACTGAGGCAAAATGAAAAACTCTTCTGTAGTCAGATGACTCCAAATGTGAAATTATTTTTGGAAACCACAGACGCCATGTACTGCAGACTCGAGAGGAGAGGGACCATCCAGCTTGTTATCAGAGCACAGTAGAAAAGCCTGCATTCTATGATGGTATGAGGTTGCATGAGTGTCTATGGCGTGGGCAGCTTACGCATCTGCAAAGTCACTATCAATGCTGAATAGTATATAGAAGTTTTAGAATAATTTACGCATCCACCAACCTCTTTCACGGAAGGCCTTGCACATTTCAGCAAGACAATACTAAACCATCTCCCGCCTCCATCACAACAGCTCGGCCTCACGGAAGAAGAGTCCGGGTGGTGAACTGGCCGCCTGCAGTCTGGACCTTTCAACAGTAGAAAACATTTGGCGCTTCATGAAAAGAAAAATCCGGCAAAGACGACCCAGGAGTGCTGAGCAGCTAGAATCCGACATCGGACAACAATGGGACAACGTTCCTCTCCCAAAACTCAAGTTATTGGTCTCCTCACTTCCTAGACATTTACAGACTGTTGCTACATAATGATAGACAGGGCTATGTCCCAACTTTTTTGAGATGCGTTGCTGCCATCAAGTTCTAAATGAGTTAATTTTTTTTTTTCATGAAATAGTAAAATGTCTCACTTTCAGCATCAGATGTGTTGATGGTCTCTCTTGAATAAAATATGGGTCTATGACGATTGCTTATCATTGCATTTGGTTCTTCTTTACATTTTACAAAGTGCCCCAACTTTTTGGGAAATGGGTTTGTACATTGTATGTAGGATAAATCACTTTTTTATTTTTTTACAGGATTCCTGTTAATAGCTGGAACAGAAAGTGGTTACAAAGGGTGTTCCTCGCTGTGGAGGACCTAGGATTGTGCTGTCCAGAACATAGATTTAAAAGAGAACTGTGCAATGCATAATTCTCCTTCAGGGGCGCTGCTTGAATGCTTGCTACTTAGCGGTGGAGGACCTAGGATGCGCTTTACAGAACACTGATATGAAAGGGTACTGTGCAATACTTAGAGGACTTTTCACCACTCCTGCCATGTCTGTTTTAATAGCTTCATGCATTCTCCACGTACTAGCAATTCTGGAGCAGCTATTCTTATGTCTGCATGTTGTCCCATTCCTCTATTATTTCTACTAGAAGTTATGAATGAATTGCTAGCAGCCTGCAGTAAGGGTACAGAGGGGAGGTAACCACATGGGGGGGTGTCCCTGCACAGTCTTAAAATGGCAGCACTGATTGGATAGAGTGAGTCTGTGCAGGTACTCCCCCCCCCCCCCCAACTGGTTACCACCCTTCTGTACCCTTACTGAAGGCTAATAGCAATTCATTCATAACTTCTAGTAGAAAAATAGAGGAATGGCACAACATACAGACAGAAGAATAGATGCTAAAGAATTGTTATTACATGGGAAATGCATGCAGCTATTTAAACAGACCTGTCAGGAACGGTGAAAGGTCCTTTTTAATTTCTCCTTAGGAGGCGCTGCTTGGTTCCTCGTTTTGGAGGACCTAGGATATGCTTTGTAGAACAGTGATTTAAAAGGGTATTGTGCAGTACTAAATTTCTCCTTCGGGGGCGCTTCTTGGATGCTTGGTTCCTCGTTTTGGAGGACCTAGAATGTGCTTTACAGAACAGTGATTTAAAAGGGCACTGTGCAATACTTAATTTCTCCTTCGGAGGCGCTGCTTGGTTCCCCTACAGATTAAGCTGATCACTGAGGATCCCAGCAACTAGACAACCTGTGATCATTTTATTGTTAGCGAATCAATCCTTCTAACAACCCTTTTAATGACAACACTGGAGTCGTATCAGCTGAGATCACCAAAGGAATTTTTTTAAATTATCACCTACTGTGCCCCTGTATTATTTTGCTTGAGAGCATCTGATCCCTCAGAGCTTTTGTTCTCCATCTGCGTGAAGCCTCTTTTCTCATCTTGGTGTGTTCTTATCATAGAGGCTTGGGGAGACGAGGCAGTTCTCTTGATCCTGAAGGAAGAGCATTGCTGGTGAACAGGCTTTGAACTTGCAGGATTTAATGACCACAGGAGACCTGACAGTAATTACTGTCAGCAGATAGAAGACATGCCCTAATAGCCGAGGGAATGTTGACCATTATACCGAGGATACAAAGGAACCTTTTCCTGCAGACTGAATTTAGCTATTGTTATATGGGATACTAAATTGTAAAGCGTTCTGGCTGTACCAGTCCTTTGTAGGGCTGCAATGTTTTAGTTGGGAAAGCTTTACCGAGGGCGGTGACCCAATTCTGTAATTATATCTTCATGGGTGCTCCAGGTTTGCAAAGAAAAAGATTTCCACAGGTCATGTTGGATTAACGCAAAGTTCCATTTTGGGGCAATTTCCCAATACAATTTCATTTGATTGGAATTGTTTCCTGTTGGAAATGTTTAAGGTTGACCTACAGGGAGAGCTTTATCATGATTAGAACAAAGGAAATGTGAAATGGTTGCCCATAGCAACCAATGAAAAATGAGAGCGGGAATCTGATCGCTATAGGCATCTCCAATCTTTTTCTTGCAATAATTTAGATAAACTTCTCCCACTATGTGTACAGATTGCACTGCAGACACAGGTGGACTTGATCTGCCTCCGTATACCGTCATACCATTAAAGAACTCCTCTAGGAATTTTTGGGAAATTATTTTTGGGAAATATAATGCTAACTCAGCAGCAGTATTCTAACGGTGGAATTTGTTTCATCCCAGCTCGGTTGTATCCATACAATTGAACCCTTTTAGTATGGGCAGCTGTGTAATGTGGTCACCGGTCTGACTAGCAGCTCTGCTGTGTAGGCAGGATGTTAGTCTTCCCTGTGTTGCATGACTTCCTGGATGCCAGTCTCCTCTGTGTGGCTGACTTCCTGGATGCCAGTCTCTCCTGTGTGGCTGACTTCCTGGATGCCAGTCTCTCCTGTGTGGGTGACTTCCTGGATGCCAGTCTCCTCTGTGTGGCTGACTTCCTGGATGCCAGTCTCCTCTGTGTGGCTGACTTCCTGGATGCCAGTCTCTCCTGTGTGGCTGACTTCCTGGATGCCAGTCTCTCCTGTGTGGGTGACTTCCTGGATGCCAGTCTCTCCTGTGTGGGTGACTTCCTGGAGGTCAGGTCTCCCCTGTGTGGCTGACTTCCTGGAGGTCGGGTCTCCCCTGTGTGGCTGACTTCCTGGAGGTCGGGTCTCCCCTGTGTGGCTGACTTCCTGGAGGTCGGGTCTCCCCTGTGTGGCTTACTTCCTGGAGGTCGGGTCTCCCCTGTGTGGCTTACTTCCTGGAGGTCGGGTCTCCCCTGTGTGGCTGACTTCCTGGAGGTCGGGTCTCCCCTGTGTGGCTGACTTCCTGGAGGTCGGGTCTCCCCTGTGTGGCTGACTTCCTGGAGGTCGGGTCTCCCCTGTGTGGCTGACTTCCTAGATGCCGGTCTCCCCTGTGTGGCTGACTTCCTAGATGCCGGTCTCCCGTGCTTGGGTGACTTTCTGGACTACAGGACTACATAATCTTCTATCAAATCCCTCCTGGCAGCTTTCAATACAGTGATCTAGGAGGTGATTCCCTACACTGAATTATAAAACTCCCCTGACTAATACTAAAAGTCTATACTACAGATGTAGCCAGCATTATTTTGACACCAGCATGGAGAGTTTGTATTTTTCCCCCGTATTTGTGTGGGTTTCCTGCCACACTTCAAAAATATACAGATAGGCAATCTGGCTTCTTACGAAAATTACCCGAGTGTGTGTTGGGGTTGAGCAACTATATGGCAGCCACTGACTTCCCACGGAGTCGCCCCAGCCACACAACTATCCGTGCGCTCGATACGAAATGGTGTCATTGTATCTGTGAGTGCTGTGTGCAGAATCTCCAGTGTATTTCTATGAGATGCAGCCTCACACTGCTCTCCCCTGCCTCCTGCATGTAAGAACTGACAGGGAGAAACCTATCACAAGCAGGTTGCAGAGGTGACAGGCTGAAGCTGCATCACATAGGATGCACTGGGACTCTGCAGGGTGATTTAGGGCACAGCACCGATCTATCATTTGCTGTACTTAGACAGGACATTCTTCTTTAATAGCCAGATTTTTCCACCTCTCCTGCAGTATTATAATAATGTAAGCAGCATTAATTAGGATGATGGCACCAATTACGAAGGTAATTAAAAGTCTTTTGGAATTACAGGCCTCCTGTGCCAACCTCTGTGCATTCATTGTGCCCATCCTCTTGACCCACATGCAGCTCCTCTTGTTTTTTTTTTGCTGTGCAGAGGCAGCGAACCGAAATGGGAGCCGTTCAGTGAATGTTAAATGCATCTAAAATAATTTCCATGTAAACCGCATAGCGAAAGCTTGGTACACCTTTATTTTTAACCTCAGCCAAGGGATCCAGCAAGCACCCGTTCTTCGGAAACACGCCCCAAAAGTAGACCGTCCCCTGGAACCCTGGCCAGTTTCTTCCACGAAAAAAAAACTTTTCTGAGATCGCAGTAAAACGTAGAAGACAGAGAGAGCATTTAGAAATACCCACGAGGATTTCCGTTAGTCTACTCTCAGCTTGGCAATCACTGCAATAAATACTTTAAGGGAGGGGACGCATTGCAAAGTATCTGAGGGAGAATTTAGATTCAGAAGCTACTGAGATCTGGAAGGAGAGCGGGCACTGGATGACGGGACGCAGCAGCTTTTCCGCCCAGCAGCGCTCCACCACCATTGGCACCTACTTAAATTCGTCCGCTCGAACTGCACTCCTAACATGGACTTGGATGGTTAAAACCGTGAGTGCTTTAATGAAATCAGTCGGGGTGACTCTTTCATACTGAGTCATGTGATGCTGCTTTGGTTGCAAAGGGGGAGCGTGACGGTGCTCGATACGAGGCTAAATTGCATTAATTTCCTCAAATTTAATGCCGGAAATGTGTACTTTGTGAACATACACGTCCTGAACAAGCAGCGTGCGTGGGTAGGATGTAGTATGGCAACTATGGAGTCAGGAAGCCCCCAAATATCTATTATCGGGGACTTTTTTTTTTTAAAAGATGGCAAACTGGGCAGTTGCCCTGATGATGGGGACTCCAGATGCAAGCCAAAAATGACTCTGCGTGACGTATTGAATTGAATTGCAGTATTATGCGGGAACTATATGGGAGTATTACTACACACTACATATTATTTTGGCAGTATTATTTGAGCACACTGTGGCGATATTGTATGGGCTGAAATTATGAGAAAAATATGGTAAACCCGACCTGGTTTGAAGGTTGCAGGTACCACATCTGGCGCCCACACCTATCTCAAGAATGGGTCTATTGGTGGATGGAGAAAGCCACACACGCACAGCCAGCCATTTACGGTGGCCACAGGACTTGGGACCCAGAGGTGGGGCTCACACCTATCTGAAATTTTCTGGCATAACCCCTTAAAGAGGTACATGACAATCTAGAGCAGGCATGCTCAACCTGCGGCCCTCCAGCTGTTGTAAAACTACAACTCCCACAATGCCCTGCTGTAGGGCTGTAGACTGTTCGGACATGCTGGGATTTGTAGTTTTACAACAGCTGGAGGGCCGCAGGTTGAGCATGCCTGATCTAGAAGATGCTAGAACCAGCCCTGTACTCCTCATTCACTGCTCCAATTGTTCTGCTAGATTATCTTCAGAGGGCGTGGACTTTCTGCTGCAGCTCTCTCTCTCTGTAACGGCCATGTCCTCTAACAGAACATACGGCTGGTGGCAGTTAAAGATTTAAACTGAGCGCGTTCGAGCAGCTCAGTGAGACAGACATAAAATAAGGAAAAGAACAAACAGCAGGTGGCGCTATACAGATACATTTTATTGTATAACTCAGCGGCTAATTACATTGTTTTATGACGCTACCTCTTTATTTGATTTATCCTGTAATAGACCTGTGGATAGCATTTTTTTTTTACCCTAGTCCTCCGCCATCTTAAATTCAGTGTAAACATTTTAGATTGAGGGGTGATGACTTTTGACTCGCCCCGTGTACTGGGGTCCCGGATGCAGTGTTGATATCTATAGCGAGATGTATTACCTAGGCCCTGCCGACAGATCTGGAGTGCTCATCGATAGCCATTGTGTTATCATTATAGAAGGTGCCCCATCTCTTATTCATTTCACTGCAGCAGCGGAGAAAGGCGCCGTAAATCACCTTCTAAGAGCGCGGAAGCCCTAAACGTAATGTTCGATGAGAGCATTTCCTGGCCCGTCCGGCTTTCATCGACGGATGTCGTGCTGTCTAATAGGGTCAGGCAGCCGTCTAAATGATCTCATCCTATGGAAGATGAGGATGGGGGTCTGACAGCATCTCGTAACCTTACTGGGGGCTTCTTTTTTTTTTTTATCTAAAAAGAATATAAACCCAATGCTGAGGAAGGCAGGGTGAAGACTGACGGGGTTGGGTAAATTATTTTGAGACGTCTCCCTTGCTGAAAATCAGGGAGTCGGGGAGTTGTCACCCTGACTTTAGTTCTCTTGGTGGCAGATCTGCCCGGTTATGCAGTAATCCATCTCCGCTAGACGGTTACATAAGCACATTTTCCGTTTGGGATGGAAAAGCTGGGTGACAACCCCCGAAGCGATCATTGATGGCCATACTAGTTGTCACCCAGATTTCCCAGGAATGTATTGAACTAAAAACAGATGATTTAAAATTCAGGCATCTCAAACTGCGGCCCTCCAGCTGTTGTAAAACTACAACTCCCACAATGCCCTGCTGTAGGCTGTCCGGGCATGCTGGGAGTTGTAGTTTTGCAACAGCTGGAGGGCCGCCGTTTGAGATGCCCGATTTAAATGTAGCAGAAGGGGGCAACGTGAGGGCTTTCATTTACCTGTGGTATTAAAGAGGAATTGCAGAATGACAGATGCTTTGTATATCCTATGGTATTTGAGATTTTATTTAATTTTTTTAGATATACGGTATATACAGTACAGACCAAAAGTTTGGACACACCTTCTCATTCAAAGAGTTTTCTTTATTTTCATGACTATGAAAATTGTAGATTCACACTGAAGGCATCAAAACTATGAATTAACACATGTGGAATTATATACATAACAAAAAAGTGTGAAACAACTGAAAATATGTCATATTCTAGGTTCTTCAAAGTAGCCAGCTTTTGCTTTGATTACTGCTTTGCACACTCTTGGCATTCTCTTGATGAGCTTCAAGAGGTAGTCACCTGAAATGGTTTTCACTTCACAGGTGTGCCCTGTCAGGTTTAATAAGTGGGATTTCTTGCCTTATAAATGGGGTTGGGACCATCAGTTGCGTTGTGGAGAAGTCAGGTGGATACACAGCTGATAGTCCTACTGAATAGACTGTTAGAATTTGTATTATGGCAAGAAAAAAGCAGCTAAGTAAAGAAAAACAAGTGGCCATCATTACTTTAAGAAATGAAGGTCAGTCAGTCCGAAAAATTGGGAAAACTTTGAAAGTGTCCCCAAGTGCAGTCACAAAAACCATTAAGCGCTACAAAGAAAATGGCTCACATGCGGACCGCCCCAGGAAAGGAAGACCAAGAGTCACCTCTGCTGCGGAGGATAAGTTCATCCGAGTCACCAGCCTCAGAAATCGCAGGTTAACAGCAGCTCAGATTAGAGACCAGGTCAATGCCACACAGAGTTCTAGCAGCAGACACATCTCTAGAACAACTGTTAAGAGGAGACTGTGTGAATCAGGCCTTCATGGTAGAATATCTGCTAGGAAACCACTGCTAAGGACAGGCAACAAGCAGAAGAGACTTGTTTGGGCTAAAGAACATAAGGAATGGACATTAGACCAGTGGAAATCTGTGCTTTGGTCTGACGAGTCCAAATTTGAGATCTTTGGTTCCAACCACCGTGTCTTTTTGCGACGCAGAAAAGGTGAACGGATGGACTCTACATGCCTGGTTCCCACCGTGAAGCATGGAGGAGGAGGTGTGATGGTGGGGGGGTGCTTTGCTGGTGACACTGTTGGGGATTTATTCAAAATTGAAGGCATACTGAACCAGCATGGCTACCACAGCATCTTGCAGCGGCATGCTATTCCATCCGGTTTGCGTTTAGTTGGACCATCATTTATTTTTCAACAGGACAATGACCCCAAACACACCTCCAGGCTGTGTAAGGGCTATTTGACCATGAAGGAGAGTGATGGGGTGCTGCGCCAGATGACCTGGCCTCCACAGTCACCGGACCTGAACCCAATCGAGATGGTTTGGGGTAAGCTGGACCGCAGAGTGAAGGCAAAAGGGCCAACAAGTGCTAAGCATCTCTGGGAACTCCTTCAAGACTGTTGGAAGACCATTTCAGGTGACTACCTCTTGAAGCTCATCAAGAGAATGCCAAGAGTGTGCAAAGCAGTAATCAAAGCAAAAGCTGGCTACTTTGAAGAACCTAGAATATGACATATTTTCAGTTGTTTCACACTTTTTTGTTATGTATATAATTCCAGATGTGTTAATTCATAGTTTTGATGCCTTCAGTGTGAATCTACAATTTTCATAGTCATGAAAATAAAGAAAACTCTTTGAATGAGAAGGTGTGTCCAAACTTTTGGTCTGTACTGTATACATATACAAAAATACAAATTTAAAGGGTTTGTCCACTTTTAGCTAAAACCTCTGGATTGTATCTCTGAGCTTATCCTGAGACTACCCTACAAGTAGTTTACACTGGAGACCTATATGCTTGTTATTAACCGGGGGCGAAGCTGTCGGAGACTTACTGACACCATCTCAAGGACTTGTAAAGGAGCTTCCAATTTGGGCCCCCAGAAACAAATGAAATGCACACACAGTATTTTTTTTAGTGCTGTGTAATGATATTATTTGCATTATATTGGCTTTTCACTTGAGTATTATTTGCATGCTGCAGTGGTGGTATTGTTCGGGCTTTATATGAATGTATTATCTTGGCACTACATGGCGGTATTATGTAGACTGAAATTCAGCGGGGATGTAAACTAAATGATAGTAAATCTTGTTCCCACAAACCCATGTACCGGTCGTCTCTGCTTCTCCTCTATACCGTGCTGTCGACAGATAGGATAGTATGTCCAACGTGACAGGTCGTATACTGTGCGGTCGTCTAGTGCCGTCTGTTATTTTTTTAAAAATTTATGTTTACTTGAAATAGTGAAAGTTTTCTAGATGTGACGCAGTCCTGGTCTATAATTATGTGTTCCTATTATAATTTTGTTATATGTAACTATTATCATTTATAGCTATTTGTGATCTATGACCATTATTATTATTTGTTATAAAACCGATTATTATTTATACTTTTTTGTAGAACTATTTGTAATGTTGTTATTAATATTATTGATAACTATTATTTGCTATTAAGAACTATTTCTAACTTTATTTATAGTTGTGTTGAGAACGTACATGCGCTGTAACACATTACTATGACCAAAATAAGGTGTCTGTACAGAGCAAAGTTCTAATGTGTCTGTTTTTTGGCTTTTTTTTGTAGGTGCCAAACCTAAAAGGCTGCATCGGTCTAGTATGGACAGCTTAGACCTAATAAAGTTCCCATCTGAAAAGGTGAGGCAAAAGTGCTTTTAAAGGGTCACTGAGTTTTCAAAAAAACTTTTGCTGTGTCATAGAGACTTATCAAAAGTTTTGATCGTTGGTTGTCCGGGTTGTCCATCGATCACTAGCATGAGGAGAGACAAGCGCTTGCATATTGCATGCCTTCTCCTCGATACGGAGGACATAATCCAGATGGGGCCATAGACGGGCGGATTGGCCATAGAACTTACAGGGAAATTTCCCGGTGGGCCAGTGCTCAGGGGGCCACCTGGGCCCTCCTCATGGCCGGCCAGTAGAAGTCTTTGGGGATGTATTTTGTGCTTCTGGCAGCATTTTATGATGGACTGTGGTATTTGGCTCTGTTGGGGTGGTACAATGTGCCACAATATGGAATTGCTGGCCCTGACTTCCATCAATTTGGGCCTAACCACAAAACGGGGCCACTTTTAGTATTTTTTCCAGGGCAACTTTAAGTTCCCAGTCCGCCCCTGGCCATAGACTTCTATGCCTGCAGTGAGGAGAGAGACTGTGATATGTGAGCACTTCTCTTTCTTCTCGTTCTAGGGATCGATGGCGGTCTCAGCACTAGGACACCACCGATCGCTAGCATGAGTAGAGAGAAGCGCTCACATATCGGGCTCTCTCCTCAATGCAGTCAATGTCTATTGAGCCCGTCGCCTGCAGGAAGGAGGGAGCACGATATGTGAGCACTTCTCTTTCTTCTCGTTCTAGGGATCGATGGCGGTCTCAGCACTCGGACCCCACCGATCGCTAGCATGAGTAGAGAGAAGCGCTCACATATCGGGCTCTCTCCTCAATGCAGTCAATGTCTATTGAGCCCGTCGCCTGCAGGAAGGCGAGAGCTTGATATGTGAGCACTTCTCTCTCTTCTCGTTCTAGGGATCGATGGCGGTCTCAGCACTCGGACCCCCACTGATCAGAACTGTTTACAGAAATACCGCTAGACACATATGCTAACACTATACATAAACATGGTCAAAAAACACACATGGTGACAGTGACCCCATTATTATACCGCGGCTCAACGGCAATAAACTGGTCCTTAGTACGGCAGTTTAGATTTCCATCAGCACCACAGACAATATTAGTTATTTAATTAGCAATTCCATATAACATGATGTTTATTTCATCGGTTCCTCTAAGCCAGGCATCCTCAAACTGCGGCCCTCCAGCTGTTGTAAAACTACAACTCCCACAATGCCCTGCTGTAGGCTGATACCTGTAGGCTGTTCGGGCATGCTGGGAGTTGTAGTTTTGCAAAAGCTGGAGGGCCGCAGTTTGAGGATGCCTGCTCTAAGCCTTGCCTTCAACCCAGGTCTGCTGCAGGGAAAGCTCAAAAACCTGCAGTGTCAGCAGACTACAAAGTAATTAACAAAATGATGTCAAAAAGATTAGATTTGGACATAAACTGAAGTCTTCAGCTTTCTGTAGATCAAAATGAATAAACTTGCATACTTGTATTTCTAGGAGCAGTAGAGGTCCGTGCATCCCCCGTTATTTCTCCTGTAGACAGATTGCATTATTAAAATATTATGGCAGGGATTTACGAAGCTCATTGTGCCATAGTTCTACCTCAATTTGAGCCAAAATACATGTTTCACATCGCATTTATTATGTGGTTTAGGCAATTTTCAGCTTGAGGGGGCATGGTGTAAGATGCCTCAACGTGCACCACAATCGTGCAAGAAAGCCAATAGTAGGTGTAAAGTGCAACAAAAATCTTAACTTCTAGCAAGATGCATCAGATTTATCATATAACATGTAATAATAGATTTGGAGCATCTTTACATTGCTTGTCTAAACAGGATTAGCAAATCTGACCCTAGATTTTATTTATTTAAAGGGCATCTGTCAGCAGTTTTGTACCTATGACACAGGCTGACCTGTTACATGTGCAATAGGCAGCTGAAGGCATCTGTGTTGGTCCCATATTCATATGTGCCCGCATTGCTGAGAAAAATGAGGTTTTACTGTATGCAAATGAGCCTCTAGGAGCAATGGGGGCGTTACCATTACTCCTAGAGGCTCTGCTCTCTCTGTAACTGGTAGCTTCCGGTCTTCTACTATAAACTGCTGATCTAACAATACTGTGAAATACTGAGCAGAGTAAAGAAGAAAATGATTGTGCAGAAGGGTAGTGAGTGGCTTTAATGGCTGAATTTGGCCAATCAATAGGATTAAACTGCTTTCGGATCCCATGATTTAGCTCTCATGTAATCTAAGGGATTTAAAGGGATTTTCCACTTTTTAGATATTGATGCCTTTGATTGCTGGCCTTCTGCTTCCCGCTCCATCCACGGTGATGTTTCCAGCATCGGCGGCTGCCACAAACAGCTGATCGGTGGGGGTGTCAGACCCCACTGATGTGATATTGATGATGACCGCTCTGTGGGATAGGTCATCAATATCTGAAAGGTGGAAAACTCCTTTAATATTTGACACTTTAGTGTCAATTGTGAATGGTGTGAATAGATTTTTCAGCATTTTTCTCCTTTCTTCAAAGACCCAAAACGGCGACAATCACCACACTCCAGGCGTAAAAAAGGACTTCTCTGCGAAACCCGCGAGGAGTAAAAAATACAAAGAAAACCAGTATTCTGCAGACTCGAGAACGCAGGAGGCCGCCTCGGTGGATGCAATGGATGTTAGAGTCCAAATGCCTCATCTGGTAAGGAACCGTAAAATACCTGTAACCAATAGCCATCCCAGGTGGAGTTTATAAAGTTCTCCAGGAAGACCTGCCGGTCTGGCTGATTATATATTAGGATACAAAGGCTTTGGGGGGGGGGGGATTTATCCCTTTTGGCTTAAACATTTCTGGCATATACAGTAGATGGAATCTGGGACCCCCTCCCATCACAAAAATGGGACCCCGGCATGAATGGAGACAGCGCTCAGCTATTATTGGAAGTCCCATAGTAGTGAATGCAGAAAGCTATGCATGTGCTGCTTGCTCTCCATTCTGGTCAGGGGTGGTCTCGGCACCTATCGGACACTTATGGCCATAAATGTCCAGATGGGAATACCCCTTTAATACTTACTGTATTAGTTTTATTGCCACCAAGGCATGTATGATTGATTCCGTTGTATACCCTGTTCTTTCTATCCTGCATAGCTCGGCCCAAGCGTGGGCCACTATCCGCCATGCAGTGGTACACGTCTTTCAAAGAACGCCATGATCAAAAAGCAGAGTTAAGGCTCCATATTGCTTCCTTCTCCTGCAATGAGGAGTGAGATTGTGGTGAGGCGAGCGCTTCTCTCTCCTCATTCTAGCGATCGGTGGGGGTCTCGGCACTCAGACCCCCACCGATCAAAACTTTTGATGTGTCTCTATGGTATATCAAAAGTTGACTACTCGATGACCCTTTAATAGGGCTTTATTTGGATCTGCTCTGTCTAAGCCCCCCCCCCCCCCCAATCGCCCCTTAGTTTCTGACGGATAACGCTTGGATCAATGTCCACGTCCTCACGACGAGGTGTCGGTGCAGAATTGCCGCCGTCCGCACACAGGGCCAGGAACAAACACTCCAGATCCATTTCTGGCCGCAGCGCAGCAGCAAGCATTGCGCGAGGCGTCCGGGCACGGCCCGGGAGATTAGGAAGTCACAGCGTTAATTGCAGGTTGAAGATTTAACGCTTGTCCTATCAGCGAATCGTAGAATTACACGAGAGCAGCGCAGCTTACATTAATGGAGACATGAAAGGTGACGGGCGGTGATTAACCTGCCACTGAAGCGGAATGATTGTCTGTTTACGTGCCTTAGTGTAAACCAGGGGCGTACCATTAACCCTTAGAACGTCCCCAACATAGCCTTTACTAGCGCAAATAACTCCATATCTCTGATCCGTGAATGTCACATCGTTCTAGTTTCATCGTTCGTTGCAGAACTAGAATCCCTTTCACCTTCTCCATCCTTGGTCCTCGCGCCCTTGGCTTTGCCTGTGGACGGGACGCCAAATCAGTCACGTCCTGACCATCCCCGGTCACTCTACAGCTTTGGACATTTGGTAGCCTGGAACGGGTCTGCGAGGGCATAAAGCGTAATGCAATGGAAGTGCTGCAGGGCTGAGGGAGGAAACTGGGGCAGATACAAGATGACATTAGACGTTGGTATTCTGCAAACCCCTTTGCGTATTTATTTTACGAACTCATATACAGTGGCGGAAATAATTATTTGACCCCTCACTGATTTTGTAAGTTTGTCCAATGACAAAGAAATGAAAAGTCTCAGAACAGTATCATTTCAATGGTAGGTTTATTGTAACAGTGGCAGATAGCACATCAAAAGGAAAATCGAAAAAATAACTTTAAATAAAAGATAGCAACTGATTTGCATTTCATTGAGTGAAATAAGTATTTGAACCCCTACCAACCATTAAGAGTTCTGGCTCCCACAGAGTGGTTAGACACTTCTACTCAATTAGTCACCCTCATTAAGGACACCTGTCTTAACTAGTCACCTGTATAAAAGACACCTGTCCACAGAATCAATCAATCAAGCAGACTCCAAACTCTCCAACATGGGAAAGACCAAAGAGCTGTCCAAGGATGTCAGAGACAAAATTGTAGACCTGCACAAGGCTGGAATGGGCTACAAAACCATTAGCAAGAAGCTGGGAGAGAAGGTGACAACTGTTGGTGCGATTGTTCGAAAATGGAAGGAGCACAAAATGACCATCAATCGACCTCGCTCTGGGGCTCCACGCAAGATCTCACCTCGTGGGGTGTCAATGGTTCTGAGAAAGGTGAAAAAGCATCCTAGAACTACACGGGAGGAGTTAGTTAATGACCTCAAATTAGCAGGGACCACAGTCACCAAGAAAACCATTGGAAACACATTACACCGCAATGGATTAAAATCCTGCAGGGCTCGCAAGGTCCCCCTGCTCAGGAAGGCACATGTGCAGGCCCGTCTGAAGTTTGCCAATGAACACCTGAATGATTCAGAGAGTGACTGGGAGAAGGTGCTGTGGTCTGATGAGACCAAAATAGAGCTCTTTGGCATTAACTCAACTCGCTGTGTTTGGAGGAAGAAAAATGCTGCCTATGACCCCCAAAACACCGTCTCCACCGTCAAGCATGGGGGTGGAAACATTTTGCTTTGGGGGTGTTTTTCTGCTAAGGGCACAGGACAACTTATTCGCATAAACGGGAAAATGGACGGAGCCATGTATCGTGAAATCCTGAGCGACAACCTCCTTCCCTCTGCCAGGAAACTGAAAATGGGTCGTGGATGGGTGTTCCAGCACGACAATGACCCAAAACATACAGCAAAGGCAACAAAGGAGTGGCTCAAGAAGAAGCACATTAAGGTCATGGAGTGGCCTAGTCAGTCTCCGGACCTTAATCCAATCGAAAACCTATGGAGGGAGCTCAAGCTCAGGGTTGCACAGAGACAGCCTCGAAACCTTAGGGATTTAGAGATGATCTGCAAAGAGGAGTGGACCAACATTCCTCCTAAAATGTGCGCAAACTTGGTCATCAATTACAAGAAACGTTTGACCTCTGTGCTTGCAAACAAGGGTTTTTCCACCAAGTATTAAGTCTTTTTTTGTTAGAGGGTTCAAATACTTATTTCACTCAATGAAATGCAAATCAGTTGCTATCTTTTATTTAAAGTTATTTTTTCGATTTTCCTTTTGATGTGCTATCTGCCACTGTTACAATAAACCTACCATTGAAATGATACTGTTCTGAGACTTTTCATTTCTTTGTCATTGGACAAACTTACAAAATCAGTGAGGGGTCAAATAATTATTTCCTCCACTGTAGAACAGACATAATCATTGCGTTAAAGGGCATCTGTCAGCAGTTTTGTAGCTGGAGGCATCTGTGTTGGTCCCATGTTCATCTTTCTCAGCAATGTGAGCACATAAGAAGTTTTAATATATGCAAATGAGCCTCTAGGAGCAACGGGGGCGTTACCTTTACACCTAGAAGCTCTGCTCTCTCTGCCAGTGCCACGCCCTCTGCACTTTTATTGACATGATGACATTTTCACTGCCAATAATTAATAGAGGGGGTTGATTTCTCTGTCCATTTCTTTAGCCTGAGTGCAGAGTGGCTACAAAGAGCGTCTCTCACTCTGGAGGACCTGGCATGTCCATACATTACATGGACCGCTAATTAATTTCAGTGATGGCTGTGCAATACACCCCTTCTCCTGTGGAGGTGCTGCAGGGGAATTGAGCACTTGCATCACAGATTGCAGATGATCGCTGGAGGTCCGAGCAGTGTGACTACCTGCAATCAGATGATCGCCTTCTAACGAAAATTGATTGTCCAGAAGAGGACGGCCCCTTTTGAGAGCGTCTAAAAACGACCCCTCTATGATGTGATATCAGCATCACACTTGGCCGGGCCTATGGTTGTCAGAGTTTCTCACATCCTGATGTGAATGTTGTTTCTCTCGGCTCGGCGGATGTGTTTAACGTTTCCTGCGGTGACATTTTTACAGGGCGACCGTATTTCTTCTTTATGTTTGTGTATCACATATACATCCTGGTAAATCAGACGTCTACATCCCCTGTGTAGACCGGAAGAGGTCCCATGTGAGATCGCAGCTTCAGCCATCGTCCTGCTCAATGGACGGGAGTCATTTTGGAAGATTTGAGGTTTTTACGCTGCCTATGAAAAGTGAACGATATCTAACATGATTCGCCCCCGTACCTGTCTCATATTAGTGTCGTGTTGATACAGATCACGAGGACCCCCGCTTCCCTGTACAGCTGGGAACACCTCGGCACGAACCCCCTGCATGGTGCTGTCTGGGCAGCCGCTGTCCTTCAGTTATCCTCTCGGGGACTGAATCAGACCTGAATTATAAATGTAAGCGCGCACAGTGCTCATTTCAATAGACTTCAGTGACATTGAGGGCTTCTCTGAAACACAGCTCCAAATCCCCTGCACAGTGATAGAGTTAAAGAGGTATTCTCATCTCAAACATTTCTGGCTGTGGGACCAGCACCTGTCTCTAGAAAGGAGACCCCCTCCTGTCTGGATGCATGCCACAGTCCCATACAAGATGAGATGTTGTGTGGTAGGTACAGAAACAGCATGACACATATCAGGGGCCACCCGGGTCCCTGGGATGGGAACACCCCTTTAAAGGGTTGTCGTATCAGAGAGAACGCCCCTACCGGGTGATCGCCCTGAATCTCAAATAAGACATTTCTGCCACTGCTGCGGAAATATAGTAGCACATGGCAATCATCCAGATGAATAGCCGTCCATGTAATACAAGGATGGCTACAACAGGACAGGCTGCCTCATAAAGGGGCTCTCGGGCACGGGACCCCCATCTATAATGTCCAAATGCCCTCATAGTGCTTATGGACAAGGGTGTGTCTTCATGAGACAACCCTCTTTACAGGGGTTGTGCACTCATTTCCAGACCTCTCAGAATGGCGGGACCTGCGTTGGTGATCATAGATACCTGATTCCCGGTCCTGGCTCACTCGCTCACCCAGGTCCCTCCATATAAACTTCCTGTTTGACACCACTGCAGCCAATCGACGGCCGTCAATCTTCTTGGGTCATGTGACTGAAGGGGAGCAGATCACTGCTGCAACCAGTCTTTGGCTGCAGCAGCGTCAAACTGGAAGGACCTGCAACAAGCAGCGGGGGCCGGGGAGAGAATGAGCTGGGATTAGGTAAGTATGATCACCAATGTGGGTCCCTCGAGTCTGAAAGGTCTGGAAATTAGTGCACAGCCCCTTTAAATTTACAATAAAATTCCTCCTCTGGGGGGAATATGAGTGCAATGATTAAAGAGTGTTCAGCAGTATACGGACGCATGCAACGAGCTCCCCCTTGTGGTGACGGCAGGTAGCTAGAATTTTATGTCCATCCATCAGTCATAAATTTTAGCCCTTGGGGAACACATACACCTGGCCTGAGACCTATGACTTGTGGGGTTGCACGGAGCCCTGATATGACATCTCGGAACCAGACTTTACTGAAGCAATTCCAGCAGCGAGTGGGTTAAATTGTACCTCACTGTGCTCCTTATGTTCCCCCCTCGTCCTTATAGTCCAAAAATGGATTTAATTATCATTGCGTTAAATGAGTTACGCAGGAGGTGAGATGGCACTAAAAGTATCCGTTTGATTTACATGCTAATTATTCAGAAAATGAGCTGATTATTGTTGTATCTCTATCAAAGAAAGCAATTATCCTTCCCGTCTATAAGGAGGAGGACAATGCCTTGAAATTAAAAAAAATAGAAAATCTGTGTGGGATTCGGGAGCTTGAAAGACATTGAGGGCGTCTGGTCTGGTGTGAAACATCTGTCAGCAGTTTTGTCCCTATGACACTGGCTGACCTGGTACATGTGCACTTGGCAGCTGAAGACATCTGTGTTGGTCCCTTGTTCATATGTGCCCGCATTGCTGAGAAAAATGATGTTTTATTATATGCAAATGAGCCTCTAGGAGCAACGGGGGCGTTACCATTACACCTAGAGGCTATGCTCTCTCTGCAACTGCCGCGTCCTCTGCACTTTGATTGGTGGGCCAGGTGTGATCACATTTTTACTGCTTATCAATCAAAGTGCAGAGAGAGCAGAGCCTCTAGGTGTAACGGCAACGCCCTCATTGCTCCTAGCGGCTAATTTGCATATATTAAATCTTCTATTTTCCTCAGCAATGCGGGCACATAGGAACATGGGACCAACACAGACGCCTTCAGCTGCCGAGCGCACATGCAACAGGTCAGCCAGTGTCATAGGTGCAAAACTGCTGACAGATGCCCTTTAAATCCAACCAGTCTGATCAATACCAATAGAAATGTTAAGCTGGTTATATGGTTAAAATTGGCCGAACCCGCTGATGTCTGTGAGATCTAATGTGTATGGAGGCATCCCGACTTTCCCACAATCTCGGATATGGGGTTAGATGAGAATCGGGCAGTTTGACTTGAACATGCCCAATCCTTTTGTTCTCTGAGAAATACATGTTGAGCCGCAGACTCCCCCCCTCTCTGTTCAGCCAAGCATGCATGTGCAATAGGCGGGTCAGGTGAGATAGTTGTCGCCCGAACGACAGGTATGTTGTCTATGGCCGGCCTCAGGGTGCCCTCAGAGGTACACCTCCTGCCGTGGTCTATGGCAGAGAACGGGTGATGCTGGGCTGCTACTGTCCACGCTCATCCCTCCTGTATGACCCCTATCTGCACCAAAAATGGCTGCTGGACCCGTCGTACAGGATGATATAAATTCTGCATTATATTTTAACACCTGTCGACATTGTAACTAAAACAACACAAAAAAGCATATTTGCAATTTTTTTTTTTTTTATAATTAATTTACTTTCTTTCTTGATTATCCAATGGTCTGGGTTATATGAAGCAGATGGGGGAGGAGGCATCTGGTGACCAGTTAGAGGACCCGTCCCCTCTCCTGACATGTCTGTTTCAGTAACTACTAACAATCCTGGAGCGTCTATTCTTATGACTCTATGTTGTGCCGTTCCTCTATTATTCCTGCTAGACGTTATGGATGAATTGCCAGAAAGTTGCAATGAAGGTCCAGATGGGTGTTACCAGTTGGGAGGTGTATCCCTGCACAGGGGATAGATATCAGACTGCGCAGGGAAACTCCCCCCAACTGGTAACACCCATGAGTGTAAGATTTTCCTGGGATTTCTGGTCGCATGCATAGCCATATAGATGTGTATTAGCATGGGGTTAATTGGCCCCATGTAAGATGTTGTCCACCCCCCCATTTGTGCGCAGCGATGAAATTCACAGCCTCAGATGGGGATCTACACTATGAGACATATAGGCCCTTCTCCTAGGTTACCTTCTAGCTGCCATAGCAACAAGACCACCATCTGCATCATCTTCCTTCCTTACCGCAAAGGCTGCCCAGGTGGATTGCAAAGAGGAAGGAAGAAGCGCAGATGCCGGGAGTAGTAGTACTTTTACCTTGGTAAGTGAGACGGGAAGGTTTACCTTGTAATTGTCTAATGATGGGCAGGAAGTCTTCGTCAGGATTTTGGGGCCGGTTGATGCTGGGATATGTAACTATAGGAAGCCGAGCGTACGACCATCAGCACAAAGCGGCCATATCATCCCTCTTATTGCTGATTCCATGTGTTTCCATTCACTGACATTGCACGTCTGATGCCTGTACTGCCTGTACTAATATTGTCCTGGAAAAATTGCAGCAGCTTATCATCCTTAACAGTAACTAAAGGGTTAAGTACTTACACTCCCATCTAGTTTTTATTTCCATTGGGTGCAGAGGAGAAAACTGCAGACCATGAGAACAGCTTTTCATTTTTTTTTATTTTTTTTAAAGATCTCTGCTTGCTGTCAATGAAGTCCTGTGCAGGTGCTCAGTTCATAATAGTGTCCTAGAGTTCTCTGTGCAACAGTCCCAGCAGGGTGTTATCAAGCCTCACACTAGAGTGTTTCCATTCATTGGCAGTGAGCAGACGTCTTGAAAATAAGGATTTATAACAAGTATAGGGCACTTTTTGGTGTATTTAAGGGTATTTTTACACTTGCGTTAGAGGAATCCGGCAGGCAGTTCCGTTGCCGGATCTGGAAAAACGCGTGCAAACGGAAACCATTTGTCTCCGGATCCATTTGACAAATGCATTGAAATACCGGATCTGTCTCTCCGGTGTCATCCGGAAAAACGGATCCGGTATTTATTATTTTCACAATTTCAAAGGCCTGTGCATGCGCTGACCGGATCCGTCAATGAGACAATTTTTATACATTTAAATGGGAATTAATGCCGGATCCGGCATTCCGGCAAGTGTTCCGGAAGCATGCTGCGGTATTTTCTCCGGCCAAATACCATAAAAGTGACTGAACTGAAGACATCCTGATGCATCCTGAACGGATTTCTCTCCATTCAGAATGCATGGGGATAAAACTGAAGCGTTTTTTCCGGTATTGAGCCCCTAGGACAGAACTCAATACCTGAAAGCTTTAACGCTAGTGTTAAAGTAGCCTAAGGCGCGGATTTTGTTGCAAAGGGGTTTTGCAGCAAAATCTGTGACTTTTCCCCGCTCATGCCAATTTTCCGAGGTGGCAGAAAAGGGGGACATGGCATGGATGGGGAAAAAGGCGGGTCTCATTTACCATTTTCTACGCCAGTTTATGGCGTGGAAAATAGTCTTAAACTACGCCAGCAAGGAAGCTGGCTTAGTTTAAACCACGTCGCAGCGGTTCCAAGCGCCAAAGTTATCTAGAGGCCTGCGCCTCTACTTAACTTTGGCTCATCCGCCACCAGCGCAGGGGGATTAAGACCGGCGTATAAATCACTGGTCTTAATCAGGGCCGTCTTTAATATTGACTGGACCCTGGGCAATAATTTACTTGGGCCCCCTGGATCCCGCCTTCCCACACCCTAGCATGCAATCACACCCTCCACCACAACACACACACAAAATGTGCAGTGTGTGAGTATATCATAGCCAACCCACTGCTTTCCCATAAAGAGGCATTAGGAGGCTATTGCGCATGCGCGGCTTCATAGAGAAGCTTTGTAGCAATGCATTTCTATGAGGAGTGTTTAGCGTGAATGGCAGTGTTGCACATTGTGCAACACTGGACTAGAAAGCACCTCTAGTGGCCGTCTGATGAGTGGCCGTCTGATGAGTGGCCGTCTGATGAGTGGCCGTCTGATGAGTGGCCGTCTGATGAGTGGTCGTCTGATGATTCGCCACTAGAGGAGTTCCTTGGCAGTAATGTAAATGCTGCCTTTTTTTCTGAAAAGGCAGGGTTTACATTAAAAAGCTTGCAGAGACATGCTATAGACACCAGAACTACTACGATTAGCTGTTGTGGTTCTGGTGACTATAGTGTCCCTTAATATAGAGGGGAAAAAAGTCAGCACAAAAGTATTAAATAAAATGGCTGTATCATTATTCAAAAAATTAAAAAAGCACAACTTCTGACACAAATATGCAGTATAGTATTTTGCAGATTACTTGGATCAGTGCTCTGGGCTGGAAGTGGGCACCGCTCTGCAGTTCAGAAAGGAGACCGGGGCTCGGCTCACCCTAGCGTTGCAGTGCCTCCGCGTGATGTCACGGCGCGCGGCGTACGCAAAGGGCAGGGGAGGTCGGGAGGAGAAGCGAGCAAGTACCGTATTTTTCGCCCTATAGGACGCATTGGCCCATAAGACGCACCTAGGTTTTAGAGGGGGACAATAGGTCTGAACAGCATTTGGACCCCCAATGGTAATAAGACCCCAATCAGACCTCAGCTCAGACCTCAATGTGAATGAGCCCCAATCAGACCTCAGATAAGAGCCCCATGCCTCATATCATCAGCCCCCATATGCCTCATATCAGCCCCCATATGCCTCATATCAGCCCCCATATGCCTCTCTTCAGCCCTCAGTGTCTCCATCAGCCTCATATAAAGTAAAATAAAAATAATAAAAACTTACCTTTCCTGATCCAGACGCCGCCGCTCCTCACCGCCTGCGCTCGGTCTTCCTCTTCAGTCTGCTGTGCTGTGAACTGGCGCGCACAGCGTGAGGTCACAGCGCGACATCACATCTGTGCAGCCTTCACAGCGAAGAGCCGAGGACCAGGAAGAGGTGAGTATAGAGCTCTCACCGCTTCCCGGTCCTCCGGGTAAGTCCTTCACATAGTGAAGGGCTCAAGAGGGAGCTGCCCCTTTTGCCCCACGTTAAAGACAGCCCAGGTCTTAATAAATGACCCCTATAATGTTTAGACATGTATCTTAAAGGAGTTGTCCAGCCTTAGAGCTTCTGCTGCGTTCCCGGCTTCATGGCTGCCCCATTCGTGTCCACTTCCAGTTCCCACAAGATCAAGAAGCATCTTGGTCCCGTGACTGCTGCAGCCAATCGCATGCCTCAGCGGTCACAACTGCGGGGACCAGAAGTGGCCAGGAACTGGGCAGCAACTGGACCGTGGACAGGTGAGTGGAGTTTGAGTTCAGGAGCACAGGTTAGGACTCCGGGGATTGTCAAAGCCGGACAACCTCTTTAACATTTCTTCATAAAACTGGAAACCCCCTTTAAATAAATCTGCTGCCCCCAAATGTATTAAAGGGTTTCTATCACCAGAATTAACCCTATTAAACTGGCTGACATTAGCGATGTGCTACTGTCAGCGGACTCTAACGAGCCTATTCTTGTGATTATGGATGCGCCCCTTACTGCACAATTTTAACTTTTATTATATGCTAATTAGACTCTAGGAGGGGGGGGGGGGGGGCGCGTTTCAGCTGCTCCTAGAGGCTCCGTTCGCCCACCTCTTTCAAGGCCCATGTACACTTGATTGCTAGGGCCAGGCCAGCGTTGGTCTCCTACCAGCGAAATCTCGAGCCTGCGCCGTCTCTTTCAGTAGTCGGCACATGCGCAGTGAGTGAAGGATGCTCGGCTGCACTGAATATGTCACAGACAGCCGGTGGCATCGCAGAGAAGAGGGAGGAGAGAAACGTTCTACCAATAATAATTATATTTATGACCACTATATCACCAACAAATTAATTTGGCACCAGATATATATATATATACACAGTGGATATAAAAAGTATAAATCATTTCAGAACTTTTTCCACCTTTAATGTGACCTATAAACTGTACAACTCAATTGAAAAACTGAAATCTTTTAGGTGGAGGGAAGAAAAAATATAAAAATAAAATAATATGGTTGCATAAGTGTGCACACCCTTACACTAATACTTTGTTGAAGCACCTTTTGATTTTATTCCAGCACTCAGTCTTTTTGGGTATGAGTCTATCAGCATGGCACATTTTGACTCTTCTTTGCAAAAACACTCCAAATCCATCAGATTGCGAGGGCATCTCCTGGGCACAGCCCTCTTCAGATCACCCCACAGATTTTCAATCGGATTCAGGTCTGGGCTCTGGCTGGGCCATTCCAAAACTTTAATCATCTTCTGGTGAAGCCATTCCTTTGTTGATTTGGATGTATGCTTTGGGTCAGTGTCCTGCTGAAAGATGAAGCTCCTCTTCATGTTCAGTTTTCTAGCAGAAGCCTGAAGGTTTTATGCCAATATTGTCTGGTATTTGGAACTGTTCATAATTCCCTCGAGCTTAACTAAGGCCCCAGTTCCAGCTGAAGAAGAACAGCCCCTCGGCATGATGCTGCCACCACCATGCTTCACTGTGGGGATGGGGTTCTTTGGTGATGTGCAGTGTTGTTTTTGCGCCAAACATATCTTTTGGAATTATGGACAAAAAGTTCAACCTTGGTTTCTTCAGACCATAACACCTTTTCCCACATGCTTTTGGGAGACTTCAGATGTGTTTTTGCAAAATGTAGCCTGGCTTGGATGTTTTTCTTGGCTTTCGTCTTGCCACTCTACCCCATAGCCCAGACATATGAAGAATACGGGAGATTGTTGTCACATGTACCACACAGCCAGGACTTGCCAGATATTCCTGCAGCTCCTTTAATGTTGCTGTAGGCCTCTTGGTCGCCTCCCAGACCAGTTTTCGTCCCGTCTTTTCATCACTTTGGAGGGACGTCCAGTTCTTGTTGATGTCACTGTTGTGCCATATTTTCTCCACTTGATGATGACGGTCTCCACTGTGTTCCGTGGTAGATCTAATGCCTTGGAAATTCTTTTGTCCCCTTCTCCTGACTGATACCTTCTAACAATGAGATTCCTCTGATGCTTTGGAAGCTCTCTGTGGACCATGGCTTCTGCTGTGGGATGCGACTAAGAACATTTCAGGAAAGACCAACTAGAGCAGCTGCACTTTATTTGGGGTTAATCAGAGGCACATTACATGATGGCCGGTGTATGCTGACTCCTATGTAACAGGATTGTGAATGTGATTGCTTAATTCTGAACACAACCACATTATTTTAGTTTTTTTTGTTCTCTCCACCTAAAGGATTTCAGTTAGTTTTTCTATTGAGTTGTACAGTTTATAGGTCACATTAAAGGTGGAAAAAGTTCTGAAATGATTTATCTTTGTCAGAAACCTGACATTTTAACAGGGGTGTGTAGACTTTTTATATACACTGTATGTGTGTGTGTGTATATGTATATATATATATATATATATATATATATATATATATATAAATCTGGCGGACAAATTAATTTGATTCGTTGGTGTATAACACAAGCTATAACTCAGATTTAGTACAAAGTAAGTTAAGCAGTGTATTCACAAAGGTAGTCAACTTTCTATGAGCAATAAATGCAGAACTTTAGATAAGTCGTGTCTGATTATACAGGGAAAAGTGAAGACTTGGGGCGTGACGCCATATGCCCCGAGCCTCTGTCGGATAATGTCTCTCCGGTCCTCAGTATGGCAGCATTTACATTTCTTCTTTTTGCTCCAGGAAGCGGTCAGAAAATAAAGGAAAACTCAGTGACTCTTCTGAAAGGAAAATCTCTGCTGAATGGTAGAGTGCTCATTTGTGGCTGTCCTGCGCTTTATCGATTTCACGTTCCCAGGAGATAAACAGTCACTCGAAGCAAAATACAGGAAAAAACAAACCTAACAGATGATGCTCGAGACGGGGCAAGTGCCATCATCTCCTGGAAGCTGTACAAAAAGCATATCAGGGAGGAAGAAAACATTACCCGTGGTGTATCTGAGCGCCGTGCGCTGAAATGGACAGAGGGACATAGGCGTGGAGGGTTTGGTGCACTCATGTTTCCAGTTCTTAAAGGGGTTGTCCAGCCCAACTCCACCCTGCTGCACCTGCTTCCCGTCACTCCTGTTAACTTCTGGACGGACGGCGTCATGTGTGCCACTGCAGCCAGTGACTGGCCTCAGCAGTGACTTGCCGATTGGGGACACGTTACCTCTGATGACAGTCATTGGCGGCAGCGGTGTACGTGACCCCCATCCTCCAGAAATTTAGAGAACGAGAACCAGAAGCGTACCAGGATCCAAAAAGCCGGGACAGAGCAGCGGGAAGCAGGTGTTTTTTGTTTTTTTTCAACGGGTGCAACAGGCTGGAGTTGACAGTCAAAAAATTTGGACAACCCCTTTAAGATGGGAATAGTGTACAAGTCTGATGGACGCTCTGGGTGGTCAATGCTCCACTGTGCCTATTAGAGAGCCTCTTGTAGATTTTTGGGTTCTACAGTATATATGTAGCCTTGGTTCCTGTACTTGGTGTTGCCTTTGGTCTAGTGGTATTGACACTTTGGTGCCTGATCTGAGGGCAACAACATGTGTCATGCTGAGACCCTCCTTACTTACTGGATAGCTTGGCGTAGTTTTCATAGCCAGGTCCACCATGTTCATGAGTTGTGGCTCCCCCTGCCCTCCCGCCACCAATCAACAACTATGTCCTTATACTGTAACATAGGGGAGAAAGATGCCGGTCGGTGGGAGAGATGCAGCTTATGAATATAGAGGACTACACTGCACGTGCACAGAACGGACAGGGCTACAACCTTGGCTATGGTTTGTAAACAGGTGTTTTGTAAAATCTATTAGCAAGACATCCAGAAAGTGATAGATTGATGGACAGATTCCACTGATGTATCACCTGAGAGCTACATCCTGAGTCCATACATCCTGGGAGCTACCAGGAGGACAGAAAAGCTATGGGCCCATGCAGCCTGAAATCTACCAGGGCAACAGGAAAGATATGAGTCCATCTAGCCTGAGCGCCACCAGAAAGCTAGGAAAGCTAGGAGCCCATGCAGTCTGAGAGCTTCCAGGAGGACAGGGAAGCTATGAGTCCATACATCCGGAGAACTTCCAGGAAGATATGGAAGCTATGAGTCGGAGGCGGCTCTTCCATTAGGCCACTTAGGCTGGTGGGGGCTTCGCTCTGGCTCCCACCCGACACCGCCGCAAGTGCAATTATTGGCTTCCGCGGCCGGCGGGTGGCCTAAGCGGACTAATGGCAGAGCCGCAGCGGCGCCCGCTCTGAGCCCCTCTCTGCCTCTTTAAGAGAGCAGTGGCTGCTGGGGTTCGGAGCGTGCCGCCGCACAGGCACGTCTTCTGAACATTGGCAGCCCCGCCACCAGAGCGCTGCGCAGCCACGCAGGGGAGAAGGAGGAGCCAGGGCCCTCACCTCAGTCCGTGTCTGGCTGCCACCTACAGAATGACAGTGGTGCCCAACCAGTGAATATAAGCCCAAGGTGTGTGTGTGTCTCACTGCTGCCGCCCAGTGCCCACTCCTGGTCGGGCCACAGCAGCAGTCAAAAACAGCGCAGCAGGCAGCCTGCTGGCTGCTGTGCCTCACCACCACCCGTTGGCTGCTGTGCCAAGTGAGTCCATGCAGCCTGAGATCTACCAGGGAGATAGGGAAGCTATGAGTCCATGCAGCCGGAGATCTACCAGGAAGATAGGGAAGCTATGAGTCCATGCAGCCGGAGATTTACCAGGGAGATAGGGAAGCTATGAGTCCATGCAGCCGGAGATCTACCAGGAAGATAGGGAAGCTATGAGTCCATGCAGCCGGAGATCTACCAGGGAGATAGGGAAGCTATGAGTCCATACAGCCTGAGATCTACCAGGAAGATAGGGAAGCTATGAGTCTATGCAGCCTGAGATCTACCAGGAAGATAGGGAAGCTATGAGTCCATGCAGTCGGAGATCTACCAGGAAGATAGGGAAGCTATGAGTCCATGCAGCCGGAGATCTACCAGGAAGATAGGGAAGCTATGAGTCCATACAGCCTGAGATCTACCAGGAAGATAGGGAAGCTATGAGTCTATGCAGCCTGAGATCTACCAGGAAGATAGGGAAGCTATGAGTCCATGCAGTCGGAGATCTACCAGGAAGATAGGGAAGCTATGAGTCCATGCAGCCGGAGATCTACCAGGGAGATAGGGAAGCTATGAGTCCATGCAGCCGGAGATCTACCAGGAAGATAGGGAAGCTATGAGTCCATGCAGCCGGAGAGCTTCCAGGAAGACAGGGAAGCTAGAGTCTATGCAGCCTGAGAGTTCCAGGAAGACATGAAAGCTATGAGTCCATACATCCTTAGAGCTTCCAGGAAGACAGGGAAGCTGTGAGTCTGTGCAGCCTGAGAGCTTCCAGGAGGACAGGAAAGCTAGGAATCCATGCAGCCGCAGAGATCTCCAGGAAGACGGAAAAGCTAGGAGTCCATGTAGCCTGTGTGGGGGTTCGCTCTAATAGGCAGGTTAGCGGGCGCAGTATAGAGGCAACAACAAAGTCTTTAATTTAAACAGTTCAGTGTTTATTCACACATTCAGTAAGTGACAAAACAAAAAGTCAGTTTTAAGGAAAACGGTCACCTTGTGATTCTCGGGTGCGTTCACACCATGCAGCAAAGAAGTCCTAGGACAAAGCAGAATCCACCTGATTTCACACCAACAAGGTGGCAGGCCTTAATCCAGGTCCCAACACAGAGACTGACAGAGCTCCACTGTTAGAGAGGCGTAATCCACACCACCTGACAGTGCCGCCTGTGTTTTATAGCTCAAAACCAAGACCCGGCCTGGAACGTGGGGAGTAGTCACCCACCCAGCACTTTGCCTTCTCCCAGTAAGAACCGTCCAGGATCAGCTATACAGCCGTACTAAAATAGTAAAGTGTCAATCAGCATTAGCTGCCGCTGACACCTGAAGATACCGGATCTTACTTCACCGAGGCCAGGAACCTCGGTGACACATACCTTCCGTCAACGACGGACCCTTGCGCCTTCCTACACCTGATATCTACCAGGAAGTCCATACAACTTGAGAGCTTCCAGGAAGACGGAAAAGCTAGGAGTCCATGTAGCCTGAGATCTACCAGGAAGACAGGGAATTCATAAAGCAGCTCTGGATGTGACTGGAGAATAGGAAATGTAACAACCCATATCTAATAAGTAAAGCAAAGTATTTAGAAATGTTACATTGTACAACAATGCCCTCCAGTTCTTCACTCTTACATCTGAGCTCAGTAAATATTCAGAAACTGCTGTTTGATAACTTGATAGTAATAATGCCTCTGCCACTCTGTCCAATTATTATAAGGAACGACTGAATGTTGTCGGCAGATAAAGCCTAATTGATAGGAGCCGTCTGCCCATTTTGTACATTAATGGCTTACTCTTAGCTTGGACCTGCGTTTATCTCAGTTTTTCCAGCAATTTTGTTCTTGTTTTCTTTTTCTTTTTGGCCGCGCGTGAATATGATCTGCCGTCTGCTGATAAGCCTGTCTTTTCCTAACGAGTTTATACTATCTTTGTAATAAAATAGCCAGTGCTTTGTTACGTGCTTCTTTTTATGCCACCTGTGTACATGCAGAGAACACCATAAATAACCAAGAGGGCTCCAGACCCTAATCTATCATTACCGTCTTACAGGATGACGATCTACTAGGGGGCTCACCGGGCAGGCTAGTAGTGCTACCTCTGTATATGATCTTGTCATGAAATAATGATTTTTCTTTTCTTAAGAGTTCCGCGCTGACTTGTTCCTCTGTTATTCCTCCTGGAATTGTAGAAATGAATTGACTTCTGGGTGTTACTATCCCACTTGTCAGTGGGGCATGTTTCTACACATTCGGGAACTGTTAAATCACCACTGTGATACTACAGTCTGAGCACAATTGCTTCTCAAAACAGAAGTTGTCGCTCCCAAGTCTTTTCCTTTAGTGCCCATGCATACGAATGTATTTTTTGTCCGTTCTTTCAATTTATTTATTTTTTTACAGCCCGTATGTGGAACCATTCACTTCAATGGGGCCGCAAAAAACTGAAATGACTCTGAGTGCATTCCGTGTCCGGATGTCCATTCCGCAAAAAAAAAATATAGAACATGTCCTATTATTGTCCGCATTACTGTTTTATTATGTTCTGTGCTGCAAAATGCGGAATTTTGCGGACCCCAAAACGGCACCGGTCAGGGGCATGAGCCCTTACACTGCTTTTTATTTCCTTTAATGTGAACGCTTAATCTGATCCCGTCTCTTTGCATTATATTTGCAAGGCTTTTTATAAAAGCACGGTGGTGACGGAAGGCTTGAGGCGTAACTTTGACTCCCAGCAATTCTTAGTATGAAGCGGCACGAGGGTCCGATTGGGCATGCGGCATAAGCTATGTAGTGATATAGACCAGCTATGGCCTGAGGCCGTGTTTCTGCGGATTTGATCCCAGCTCCTCGTTAGGCATACAGAGCCCATGTGCATTCATTCTCCTCCATCCATAAGTCACATGGAGGGGGCCGAGATTTTCTGTGTCATAGGGTGGAGTGTGCCACCTGTGTAATACGTCCTGTGTTCTTCCCTGCCCGACCCTCCCTGGAATTAGCGTCCATACTTTAAAGAGACCAGGGGTGGATAGTGCCATAATGATGCGCCTGTGCATTGTAATTATGCTGAGCAACAGAGCGTAGTCAGTCAGTGTATGGATTGTCAGCTCTGCAGCCGAGAATGCCTTCATTTTACTGTTTACAACAGAGATCTGCAACCTACACCACTCCAGCGGTTGTGAAACTACAACTCCCACCATGCACTTACTCGGTTGTTCCTGTAACTCCCATAGAAGTGAAAGGAGGATTCTGGGAGTTGTAGTTTCAGAACAGCCGGAGGTTGCTGATAACTGGTTTGCAGACATGTTTAACAGATTTTTTTTCTCTGAGGACATGCCCCCTAAAGCCCACTTCACACGGATACTTTTGCCAGTGGAATTTGGCATGGATTGTATGTCCTTTCTTGGCACGGTGTCACAGGTAACCGCTCGTGGCATTCAGCTCCCTTCAGTGGGGCTAAACTGCGAGCGGGTCTGCAGCATTGAAGCTGAAAAATACTGCAGAAACTGGAGGGATTTCTGACGATGCCTTTGCAAAATCCACTGTGTGAACTAGCTCTAAAATAAATTTTAAAATAAAAGGAAATGCAAGTCCGCAAATTATTTATTTCTATTATGTCTTATACTAGTCCTATAGTATACTACAGTATAATAGGTAATGTACCAGTCATATAGTATACTACAGTATAATTGGTAATGTACCAGTCATATAGTATACTACAGTATAATTGATGTACCAGTCATATAGTATACTACAGTATAATGGGTAATGTACCAGTCGTATAGTATACTACAGTATAATGGGTAATGTACCAGTCGTATAGTATACTACAGTATAATGGGTAATGTACCAGTCGTATAGTATACTACAGTATAATGGGTAATGTACCAGTCGTATAGTATACTACAGTATAATGGGTAATGTACCAGTCGTATAGTATACTACAGTATAATTGATGTACCAGTCATATAGTATACTACAGTATAATGGGTAATGTACCAGTCGTATAGTATACTACAGTATAATGGGTAATGTACCAGTCGTATAGTATACTACAGTATAATGGGTAATGTACCAGTCGTATAGTATACTACAGTATAATGGGTAATGTACCAGTCGTATAGTATACTACAGTATAATGGGTAATGTACCAGTCGTATAGTATACTACAGTATAATTGATGTACCAGTCATACAGTATACTACAGTATAATAGGTTATGTACCAGTCATATAGTATACTACAGTATAATAGGTAATGTACCAGTCATATAGTATACTACAGTGTAATGGGTAATGTACTAGTCATATAGTATACTACAGTATAACGGGTAATGTACCAGTCGTATAGTATACTACAGTATAATATGCAATGTACCAGTCGTATAGTATACTACAGTATAACGGGTAATGTACCAGTCATGTAGTATACTACAGTATAATATGTAATGTACCAGTCGTATAGTATACTACAGTATAACGGGTAATGTACCATTTGTATAGTATACTACAGTATAACGGGTAATGTACCAGTCGTATAGTATACTACAGTGTAATAGGTAATGTACCAGTCGTGTAGTATACTAGGTGATGTACTAGTCATGTAGTATACTAGAGTGTAATAAGTAATGTACCAGTCATGTAGTATACTAGAGTGTAATAAGTAATGTACCAGTCATGTAGTATACTAGAGTGTAATAAGTAATGTACCAGTCATGTAGTATACTAGAGTGTAATAAGTAATGTACCAGTCATGTAGTATACTACAGTGTAATAGGTAATGTACCAGTCATATAGTATACTACAGTGTAATAGGTAATGTACCAGTCATATAGTATACTACAGTGTAATGGGTAATGTACCAGTCATATAGTATACTACAGTATAATGGGTAATGTACCAGTCATATAGTATAATAGGTAATGTACCAGTCGTGTAGTATACTAGGTAATGTACTAGTCATATAGTATACTAGGTAATGTACTAGTCATATAGTATACTAGGTGATGTACTAGTCACAGTATAGGCTGTATATTCCTAGTATTCCAGCAACCATCCGATCCGATCTGTTATCAATTCATATTTAAAAAAAAACATGGAAAACGCACATCTATCCCGAGACACTACTTACGGTTTGTGGTTAGAAACTTTATGGTTCTTATTTACAGCAACATGAATAAGAACTGTTACAGGTTTGAAACGCGTAAATAGTTTTTCATGATGGATATGGGACCGTAAAAATGCGGATGATATCCGTGTGCTGTCCCTATCTGTGTGACCGTCCCACAGATTATAGAACATGTCCTAGACATAAATAGGCATTTCTAGTATTGGGCCTGCGATAAATGGGGCATGCACGCGGCCTGTATCCCTATTTTGCGGATCCGCGGTGTGCACAAGGCCGTAGTTACAGGACTGATGTGAGACAGACTAGAAGTGCCTCCAACACTTGGATGGATGCTCCCTGCCCCTAAAGAGTAATTTCTCCAGAAATATTCTACTAGATGGTTGCCTGTGTGGTTCGCTGATGTATTCGGTAAAGTGGCTCTGGGGGTGGGGGGGGGGGGGGGTGGGGGGGGGGGGTGGGGGCTCCACTTTACGGCAGCGCCATAATAATGTATTTTCTGTCTGATAATGTTCAGCCTTCTCTACATTTCACCGGGAGACGACCTTGAAGCGTTGCGTCTCTCAAGGTCACTGATAATTTCCAAGCCCTTTTCCCTTCCTCGTCTGGAGCTGTTCGGATATTTTGACTGATGGGGAAACGTGATCCTTGTGACACAAAACGGGGACGAATGCTCACGGGAAATATGAACCTTGTCATGTTTCGCCATCGCTTTAAATCACAGGAAGCTTTTGCTTGAGCGCAGCTGTTTCCCGAGAAATGTAAGCACCTTGCACAGCGAGGACGCTGTGAGCGGCGCTCATCTCAAGGGTTAATGGGCTCCATTAATGGATGATACAAGTGAGAGCGCCTGCAGGGTGTCAACACCAATAAAATATACAGAGCTGCGTGCAAGTGCCATCACTTTGTAAACCGCAGATTCCCTGCAGTGAATTACAGTGGATTGTGTGTTTCTGTCTGGGGATCCTATCCGCCTCGTTCTTGGAATATATCAGGAAAAACGTGGAAAAGACGAGAACGACTGTTTCCAGCGCTGCTCATTCCGGTAGTATTGAGCGTGCCTATAGGCCTAGACTGGGCCCTCATAGGTAGGTAGGAAGGTAGGTAAGAAGCCACTGCCAGACTCATCTCTCCGAGAACAAGCGGATTGGGCAGCTGGAATACAACATGCCTGATCCTCATCTCCCCCCGCCAATGTACATCTAATGTGTATGAGACACGTTGCCGATTTTCGTGCAGAAAAACCTCAACGTAATACGGTACAAACAAAGTGAATGAGATTAGACAAATCTCATGTACACTTTCCATATTTTTTTCCGTACGTAAATTGACTTGCCACGCAGATTTAAACTCTTTCCCTATCCACACGGTAAGCGTATGATCGGGACCACCGGGACCCCCACTGGTCATGAGAACAGGAGTCCCGAGTCTCCCCATATGGATGATGCTGCTGCTGCTGCTCCATTTATCTCTATGGGACCGCCAGTGAGCCGAGCGCTGCATCGGGAGATACAGGAGCCCAGTTCTCGTGATTGGTCGGGGTCCCAAAAATGGAAAGGTTATAATAGCCAATTAGCCATAGCTCTGTCCTCTGGGTTTTCTCCTCTTCTTTTTGCCCTTTCAGTGCACTGTATACTGCCCCTCCACCTTCAGCTTCCACCTCTGAGGCACATTCAACAGCGCAGTTGGACCCTTAAGGGAACCTGTCATCAACGTTATGGTGATCTCACTGAGGGCAGCATAAAATAGTGACAGAAATGCTGATGTCAGCGCTGTGTCACTGATGAGCTAAAAGTTAAGTGGTTGCCGAGAACCAGCATCATAATCATTGCAGCCCAGGGCTTGAAAAGAGTCCAGTCTACCTGAGAAGAGTCCTGGTTATTATAATCTCCTGCTCTCTCGCCCGTCTGCTGATGATTGGCAGTTCTCTCCTACAGAGAAAGGGAGAAAACTAGGTAGAAGACGGTCAGTCATCAGCAGGAGAGCAGGAATATATGAATAACGAGGACTCTTCTCAGGTGGCCGGGACTCTTTTCCAGGCCCAGTCTGCAATGGTTGTGATGTTGGTTCTCAGCAACCACTTACTTTTAAATGACCGACCGCTGAAATCACCTCACCTGTCTCTACTTTACTCTACCGTTAGTATGGGCAGCATAACGTTAATGACAGGTTCACTTTCAGCTTTTGGGCCCCAAAGCAGCTGCTATGCCTTGATCTTCTTTAATTTGCGGGACAAACGAGGCATAGAATTGCTACATAGTGTCTGATATAAACACTTATCAAGAAGGAATATGATTAACAGTAAAATGTCTTTGCAAATTCAAAAGGACCCCAAGGTGTGTGTGTTGGGATATGTGTCTGAGATTGGAGGGACTGAATCGGTTAAGGTGGCTGTGGGGAGGTTGTTATATGTGGCTAGGAAGTTGGTGGCCATGAGGTGGATCCAGGGAAGTCCGCCCACATTAGAAGAGTTTGAACGGAAGGTGCACGACATGTTGATATTGGAAAAGGGGTGTATGTGAAGAGAGGGTGTCATCATCGTTAGTTAGGACATGTACAAATTTTTGTCTCACTACTTGATTCTACAAGTGTACATGCTGTGTACAGATGCCTGGTATAAACGTATGTTGGTATTTATATGGAAACTGCTGTATATCGATTCCACATGGTGGATATGGTGAGGAAAGACTGTATTGTTTTTATGATGTCCTACGGCTATTGTTTCAATAAAAACGATTTGATTAAAAAAAAACACTTATCAAGAATACAATTCATCGGAGCAAACTCTGTACAGACACTGAGCCAGCAGGGATTGCTGGGACATTTACGCTCTGCAGAATTGTGAATACAGCTCTGGAGTGTAAAACGGGCTGTAACTAAAAACAGATCAAAGTATTCATCACCTATCCGCAGGTTAGGTAACAAATGTCAGATCATGAGGGGATCCCAATAAAGAGGGTTTCTGAGCCCCTCTCTGAAAGCAGTTCTAGTGCGCATGACTGTCCACCGTTCCATTCACTCCTATGGGACAGACTTAGACAGTTCAGTCAATGGAGCATTGAACCGACATGCACACTACCGCTGCATTCAGGGACCCCTTGTGCAGCAGGAGAGGAGAGGGGATTGGAGGAGTGATGGATGTAATAATGGAAGTTGTAGTTACTCACTCTGGTGCTCCCCTGGGCCGTGCACTGATGGGAAATGCACACCTTTCTTCCCTTCTGGGCATACCCTGGTACTCCTGCCTGATGGTGGTTTGGGGTGCCCTTGATGGTGACGAACTGTGAAGTGCAAGACAGGGTCCCGTGCAGAGGTGGAGGAGGCAGTGATGAGACAGTTCTTCATTGAAGATGCAAGGCAAGATGAGACACAGGGAAACAGCAGAGCGCTCTACTGTTTCCTGCCTGAGAGGTGGTCATAACCGTGCCTCATCTCTCCTTAGTAACGGCGAGTTGAGACAACCCCTTTAAGCCCATTAGTATGCCCTGACTGGCAGATCTTACCCAAGTTTACTTTCCACAGATCTCACAGGTTACACGGCTGCAAGGGTAGTTAATGGGCCAAGATGTCTCTTTTTAAATCAAGCTGAATCTTGCACAAGCATCCAGGAATGGTGGGGTGTAAGACCTCTCTTTCTGTGATGCAACCACAGGGTGGACTCTAACGTCAGGCTTTGCTCTGCACCTTTTTTGAACAGGTTGCTGTACTTCTAATGCATGCTTCTACAATGTCCTGTGCGTTATGTGGATGCAGGTGTCAGCATGTGGTTATGGAGACTCGGTGGTCCTTTCCAGACAGCAATTCTCCAAAGAACTTCTGGTCGGTGCCTTGTCCTGAGCCGGCTTTACTTTCAGCCACCATACTTAGCATGTGTCCTCTCATCTGTCTAGAGCAGGCATGTCCAAACTGCGGCCCTCCAGCTGTTCCAAAACTACAACTCCCAGCATGCCTGGATAGCTTACAGCTATTAGAGCATGCTGGGAGTTGTAGTTTTGCAACAGCTGGAGGGCCGCAGTTTGGACATGCCTGGTCTAGAGTAATTTAAACTGAGCAAACTCCTCTTCTCTATATAGAGAGGAAGACACCAGCCTCATCTAGTGCTGGATGTGAATACGACCCATTAACACCTTGCTTGCAATCAATACAGTAAATGCATATACCACGCAAAAAAATAATTTTAACCCCCTCTGCAGTATACCACCGCTCTGCAGTGGGGCGCTGAGCTTGTTCTCTGGATCACTGTAGGTCTCATTGGTCAGACATCCTGTGATCTGACATTTCTCATCTATCCTGTCGATACGGGATCAATACTTTTTGCGGGATATTGTCCACTTAGTACAATATCAATCTACCATATGTAAACTGAATATTAGACATCATTGCTGGTTGGGTAGATGGAGGGGATGGGGAATGGAAAGTAGTCTATAGCATGCAGGTTTTGGGCATGCTCCCTCATGGTTTCAGTGGGGTCCAGGTTTTCATTTTTGTTGTACAGGGAGTCTGCAGATCTGACCCCATACAGGAGAAGCGCCTACGCGCTCAATAGCCGCCGTCCGACCCCTATTTTTACCTAGCCCCCATACGCATGCCCTTTTAACTGGGTATGTACGAAAAGGGGAATACGCCTCTGCCAGAGGAGGCATTGAAAGGATGGGGCATGCTGAAATTCTTCTTTCCCCAAATCTCTGGTGTTGAGACAGTCAGGACACCTCCATATACATTAGATGGTTAGCGGTTCATATATCTGGTGTGTATGGGCGCCTTTACTCTCTTGTTGAGGAAGTCCTTGCCTTTGCCATCAGGATGGCGGGGGTTCACTTCAGATACATTCTGCCAGTGATGGGCATGCTGGGTTGGTCCTCATAGCGCTAACTGATGAATAAGTCACTTGGAAAATGCTATTTTCGTATAGTAGCAATGGAGGATTGGGCACCATTACTACTGGCGCCACCAGAGCGGAGAAAAGTTACGTCCTATATTCCAGAGATTGGAGGCCATGTCCTGTCGAGACATTTGTCACTTTGGCAATGTGCGTGAACATGTATATTGATCGTGGCTTCTTTTTTTGCATGATTTACTGCTTGCATTGTGGTCTCCTGTCAGCGGGGGAGGCTTCCGGCTAGAACCGTCTCTGGTTATCGGCGGCTAATACCATCCCTCGGGCGATATTGTCAACACTTCACAGGAGCAGTTAATTGACTCTTAAGAATAAAAGCGAGTTAAACATTGTAATCTGAGCAGATCCCGCGCTGTCACTGCACGGAGACGCTCGCTCGCAGAGGAAAGCTTAATACTCGGCTTCTCATCTGATTATACCATTGTGCGGCCCTCCGCGCGGCGCATAATTGCAGGGCAGGATTACTATTAGACTATCCAGGAGTCTCTTTCTCCTTCTATACTTTATTGTGCTCTGGATATTTTACACAAATAATTAAAATGTGATCCAGGGAGACCCTGCGGACATGGCGGGACACAGCAGAGACTGAGGCGGTGACAACCCCTGTGGCTTCCTAGCCACTAGCGGATGCATGTTGCCAGCAGACTACATAACTGCTTTAGGGTCCCTGGCTGGAGGGTACCCACCATTAAAGGGGTCCTTAGGATAGGTCATCAATATCAGATGGACGGGGGTGCATCATGCAGCAACATAAACCAGGTAACTGATAAGATTCTGGGCTGCATGCAACCACCACTAGGGGGAGCTAACTAACATAATGACTTAAACAGCTAGTATGGACCTCAATGAAGTTCTTATCAGATTGGCGGGGGTCCGACATCTGGCACCCCCGCCGATCAGCTGTATGGTCAGTCTATGGTCTTTGCCATAGACTGCTGCAGCGGACAAGAAGGGAGAACCCCGCCAATCTGATAAGAACTCCATTGATTCCACTGAGTTCCATGCTGATGCATGATGCAGCCCTTTGCAGCTGCCACATTGCCGACAAACCAAGCAGTTGCTTGTCCTGCTGACACCCCCCTATATACCTGCATGTGTGGCTGAGCCGAGCATGCATGTGTTTTGAAGCTGCGTGTCTGTAAATTTCCACAACTAGAAATTGCTTCCATTCACCTGAATGGGTCTTGCAGAAATCCATTCCTCTTTCTAATGAATAGAACTGATATCAGGAGAAAGGACCCTAAGGGTGCATTCACACAACCGTATTTTTTTTATCCCAATTTTTGGCAGATCCATTCATAAAAATAAAAAAAAGCTGATTGCACGCATCCGTGTGGTTGTGTCGCAAATTATAGAGCACGTCCTATTCTTGTCCATTTTGCGGAGAAGAATAGGCATTTTTTCAATGGGGCTGAAAAAAGTGCGGGATGCACACTGTACATGCAAAACGGATACGGTCGTCTGAATGCCCCCTTATACACATAATAGTGTCCTATAGAAGTGCATAGAGCAGTTACCACTCCATTCATATGGGACTCGGGGACCCCATTCTGGACATCTCTGGGGGCCCGGTTATCATACATTTATCACCTATCCTGTTGGTGGGTGATAAATGTTCGTAGGACCAACCCATCCTATGAAGCCTTCATGGTTTCTTCTACCAGATTCTTAGAAGGCGCGAAGCCTGGCTGTGAAGGGTTAAATGAATTTACGACTGGGAGGAAGGCAATTAGCTATATATACACACAGTATTCGGAGCTCCCGCTCTGGGGAGGGCAGTGGTATTGGGAATGCTGCTAATTTCTTACCTCCCGGTGTTTGAATGATATTACAAGCGCTTTAATTAGATAAATTATATCTGCACAGCCATCGCGGCTTCTCTGCAGAGCTCTGCGCGCACGTCTCTTCCCGTGACCTTGTGTGTGGGGACGAGTACCGATTTCACGATAACGCCCAGCACACCAAATGTGCAGGACACATCAGCTCAGGACACTTCGGACCAGCGTGGTCCTGATGGAGCTGCATGCCACCGCCTGGATAATGTATCAACCCTGCCTATGACCACGGTCACACACCAGCAGTGTCCTGGACGTACCGAACGGGACCAGGATGACCATAGAACCTTATACTAATCATGGCAGTAGAACCACTGGTGGGGCGATACACTTGTAACACTGATCCTAAAATGTGAGCGCATTACTGTCCTGTGGTGCACGACTCTGCAGTGAGCAACAGGAGGGTAACTGATCGGACATAGGACTCTTACATATGCACCAGTGGCCCGGGTGTGTGGCACCATTAACATGGAGTTCCTACGGGTACGGCTACACAGCGACATTTCATGTAATAATTGTCAATGGTGTCGCAATGTGACACACTACCATGCGACATGCTGGATTTTGTGTCTCGGTTGCTTGTTGCGCGCGACTTCTCATCCATTGACTTTATTCTAAAATAGCTGCACAACAAGTAGACAAGACACATATTTTAGAGTTGCGTGACTTTTCTGCAACTTGGAGTTGCGCAACACCGTGTAGCCGTGCCCTAACGCAACACAGTCTCTGATTGTTGGTCCACCAGGTGCCTCCTGCTTTTTGCTCAACTGCACTGAACCAGTGGCTTTAGTCCCCGCAGTCCCTGGCTCTGTAACCTGCTTTAGCGACCTGGTCTTGAGGTGATGCGACCCACGTGCAGGCTCCACTGCATGAAAGTGGTCCTAAACGTAATCCTGGGTCTTCACTTGAGTGCAGAAGGGTTAACGGGTTGGTGTCCGGTTATAAACTCTTCCACTATCCAAAAGGTTGCCTAAAGAAGTCATGCATTTTGCTGGTGACTTTGCGGTGATCTGTACCACGCAGTGTGAATACACCCTGACACAGGTGTGCGCCGTGTTAGCCACTCTTCTGCAGAAGCGAAACCCGTGTCGAATGGTGTGGATCTTGTGGCGGACATGCTGCTGCTATCACCCACTGCCACTGGCCAAATCCGCAACATAAAGTGGCTTTGAAATCGAGTTGTTTGCAAATTTTGTTGCTGAAAATGTCCCCAAAAGAAAAAAAATAAATTCATTGGCTTTTGTGCTACAGGTATTTCCCTCACATATCTGAACGCCTGTAGAATCGGAGGAGAAAAGCGCAACGTCTGCGCTGTTATCTTATAATCTGCCACTTATTCATTCCCTCAATGGGTTAACCCCCCCTACCTGCTGCATATGGTGGATTTTGCTTGCCCAGACTGCCAGCGAGGAGTAGGAGTGCCGGAGGGTGTGTGGACTTGTTTACTCAGTGGGTTGGTACCTCGCCGACCAATATCCTTGTATTCTCTCTCCCTGAACTTGTCATATCCTCAGCACAGCCTGCAAAGCGGAGGCTGTCCCTTTAAAGCCAGCCCGGGTATATAGCAGGTCGCTGCCGGTCTTTTCCACATGGCTGGATGCTGCAGAGGAATATAGCCGGAGCTCAGGCTGCGTGTCCCCGTACAGAGCGGCACGTTACACAGGCGGCGTCCTCCGCTTCACACCCCAGGCCACCAAAGGGAAGACCTGCCGTGAGTACCACTTCTGTCCCGCTCGGGCTTCCTCTTCAGCCGGGGAGCAGACACTTTTGCAACGCTCCAGTTGCTGGACAGCTCCTTGATTTTAGGAGAAGGGGGGGGGGGGGGGGATCTTTGCTTTGTTATATTTGGGTCTTTGACTTTTAATTAGAATTCAATGTTTTTTTGTGCATGGGGAATAAAAAATGCAGGCAGCAATGGGTTAACAGACTGCTAAATCTTTTAAGAAAGGGGCTCTTATTTCGGAGCTCGCCGGCTCTGCTCCTCTTTGCATGACTTGGCGGAGAATTGACTGAACATGAAATGCTCGTCTGAAGTATTCTGCAGAACATTAATGGACAATTTATCACCGAGGAGAAGTTTAGCTGCTGGGGGCCACTTACACCGCCGCGCCTGTGAGCGATTTCATTCTCGCCCGTCGCCGCGTCCGCCATATGGGACGCTGCCGGGACTGCTCGATTCCTTCACTTAAAAAAGAGTTTTCATGTGTGCATTTAAAGGGGCCGCTACCCCCTAAAGGGTACAGCTTTATTTGAAGGGCTTAATTCACATGGTGCAGTTTTACCACGATTCTGCACAACCCACGGTAAAACTGCACGCCGGCGAGTTTTACAGGGGAAACATATTTTTAGGCCTCATGCACACGGCTGTCTCCCCCGCCCCCCCCCAAAAAAAAAGATATGCAAAATATTGTTTTTCTCACACCCTAGAAAGGACTATTCCATGACATGGACTATATTCTGTATATTCTCCAATTTATGGAATGGCCCCATAGAAATGAATGCAAAAAGAAGATGTGGATAGCACACGGATAAGAAAATACAGCCGAGTGCATGAAGCCGGCCAATAACTGCACCCTAAAACCGCCATACAATGTAGGACTTTACCGCCGTGTGTGAACCCAGTCTAAAACTGTCCGACTCTCCCCTGACGGCGGATGTTGGAGGGGGGTAAGAGCAGTCGGGCATGTTGGATTTGAGCATGCCCAATACTTCTGTTCTTAGGAAGATAAGCTGGCGCCAAAGGCAGAAGCTTGACCGAGCATGCATGTGTACGGGGGGGATCGGGAGAGGGCCAAACAAGCGGTCAGCCCGCTCACGTCCCTGAAATGGGAGAACAATAGACTCGGCGCGACTGAAGCCTGGGAGTTGCCACCAGTACACCTCCTCCGGACCCAGAGTTCTCAGACTCCTGAATGGTGCTGAACGTCACCAGCAGGAGTCCAAGAAAAGCTGGGTATTTTGGTGGTCACCCCCAATGGTTTTCTACTTGACGTTTACAGGTGCCGTCCCTCGTGCACATGATTATTATTGTTATTTTTGCCTGTTTTTGCTGCTAGATGAGTAACGGGCTGCTCTTTACTGTGCTGCGCTTTGGGCAGCTGCCTCATTAGGTGCAGAGATTATGGATTACGTTTGCTGTAATACTTCTCGGAGCGATCCGTCTCCTGCTGCTGGAACGAAGGCCAATCACTGATCCATCGGGGTACGTTAAACACACGGCGGCCTGCCCGTTCTGTGGAGCCGGCGTTGATTCCGAGTCCGTAGGAATGCGTGTCTATGTGCTGGTATCCCTGAGGAGGAGGCGGGCGGCGCGGGGCCAGGCTCATCGATTCGGGCTCAGGACGCTGATGAATATTGAGCGCTCTGTAACGCACTGGACAATGTGCTGTGTATTCGGTAATTACTCCATCTGCAACATGAGAAATATTGTGCCTCTCAAATCTCTAACCCTGCGCTGAGGTTGTGGTGCAATGTGTCAGTGCAGGTCAACTGTATCTGCCTGGAGTCAATGAAGCTTAGTGTACTGGGGAGGAGGTTAAGTGGTTTAGCAGTTAATACCTAATATGTCTGGTCTAATTCAGCGGACTCCAACCTGTAGCTGGTGCACAAGTACAGCTCCCAGTTTTGCAATAGCTGGAGATCTACAGGTTGGAGACTGCTGGTGAAAACGGGGTTAATAGTTAGATGCATCAGTGGTCAGTATGCAGTGAGCTCCACCTAGTGGTGACACAGATATTTTTTATTTTTATGTTAATGTTTTTTTCCTGGATTGCTATGACTTCAGTGTCACAAGGATGCATACAGTGATATCCATAGACTCCCGTGTGAAAAAAAAGAAAAACAGTATACTTTTATATTTAGCTTGCATTGACATCTGTGTTTCAGGCTCCATCGCAGATTCCACAAAGACAGACAAAATAGTACAACATGCTGCGCACCATAACAGACACCCGAGGGACCCCATTATAGTCGATGGCAGTCCATCCTCTGGCCTTACTGGAGGACTAGTGCAATGTGAACGAGCCCTGATGCCCCCATACACACTAGATATCCTGATGCCCCCATACACACTAGATATCCTCCTGATGCCCCCATACACACTAGATATCCCTCCTGATGCCCCCATACACACTAGATATCCTCCTGATGCCCCCATACACACTAGATATCCTCCTGATGCCCCCATACACACTAGATATCCTCCTGATGCCCCCATACACACTAGATACTCCTGATGCCCCCCTACACACTAGATATCCTCCTGATGCCCCCATACACACTAGATATCCTCCTGATGCCCCCATACACACTAGATATCCTCCTGATGCCCCCATACACACTAGATATCCTCCTGATGCCCCCATACACACTAGATATCCTCCTGATGCCCCCATACACACTAGATATCCTCCCGATGCCCCCATACACACTAGATATCCTCCCGATGCCCCCATACACACTAGATATCCTCCTGATGCCCCCATACACACTAAATATCCTCCTGATGCCCCCATACACACTAGATATCCTCCTGATGCCCCCATACACACTAAATATCCTCCTGATGCCCCCATACACACTAGATATCCTCCTGATGCCCCCATACACACTAAATATCCTCCTGATGCCCCCATACACACTAGATATCCTCCTGATGCCCCCATACACACTAGATATCCTCCTGATGCCCCCATACACACTAGATATCCTCCTGATGCCCCCATACACACTAGATATCCTCCTGATGCCCCCATACACACTAGATATCCTGATGCCCCCATACACACTAGATATCCCCCTGATGCCCCCATACACACTAGATATCCTCCTGATGCCCCCATACACACTAAATATCCTCCTGATGCCCCCATACACACTAAATATCCTCCTGATGCTTCCATACACACTAAATATCCTCCTGATGCCCCCATACACACTAGATATCCTCCTGATGCCCCCATACACACTAGATATCCTCCTGATGCCCCCATACACACTAGATATCCTCCTGATGCCCCCATACACACTAGATATCCTCCTGATGCCCCATACACACTAGATATCCCTCCTGATGCCCCCATACACACTAGATATCCTCCTGATGCCCCCATCATACACACTAGATATCCTCCTGATGCCCCCATCATACACACTAGATATCCTCCTGATGCCCCATACACACTAGATATCCCTCCTGATGCCCCCATACACACTAGATATCCCCCTGATGCCCCCATACACACTAGATATCCTCCTGATGCCCCCATACACACTAGATATCCTCCTGATGCCCCCATACACACTAGATATCCTCCTGATGCCCCCATACACACTAGATATCCTCCTGATGCCCCCATACACACTAGATATCCTCCTGATGCCCCCATACACACTAGATATCCTCCTGATGCCCCCATACACACTAGATATCCTCCTGATGCCCCCATACACACTAGATATCCTCCTGATGCCCCCATACACACTAGATATCCTCCTGATGCCCCCATACACACTAGATATCCTCCTGATGCCCCCATACACACTAGATATCCTCCTGATGCCCCCATACACACTAGATATCCCTCCTGATGCCCCCATACACACTAGATATCCTCCTGATGCCCCCATACACACTAGATATCCCTCCTGATGCCCCCATACACGCTAGATATCCTCCCGATGCCCCCATACACGCTAGATATCCTCCCGATGCCCCCATACACACTAGATATCCCTCCTGATGCCCCCATACACACTAGATATCCCTCCTGATGCCCCCATACACACTATATATCCTCCTGATGCCCCCATACACACTAGATATCCTCCTGATGCCCCCATACACACTAGATATCCTCCTGATGCCCCCATACACACTAGATATCTCTCCTGATGCCCACATGTATGCTTGGCCACAGGGTCGTACTGGGAACTTAAAGTGGCCCCGTTTTGTAGTTGGGTCCAAATTGATGGAAGGCAGGGTCAACACAAGTAGATGGAGCCATCAATACCATATTGTGGCACATTATACCACCCAACAGAGCCAAATACCACAACCCATCACAAAATACTGCCAGCAGCACAAAATACAACCCCAAAAACTTCTACTGGCCGGCCGTGAGGAGGGCTCAGGTGGCTTCCTGGGCATTGGCCCACTGGGATATTTCCCTCTAAGGTCTATGGCCAATCCGCCCCTGCTTGGCCAAGTGTGCATGTGTTCTCTATGGAGAGAAAGCTGCTGCCAGACCCCTCTGCTGGTGGCTCATCTCTAAAAGGATCAGGCCTGTTGAGGTTCAACAGCCCGATCCTTATCTGTCCTGACATCTGCCATCATAAGGCTCCCATCCACACTAGATGACAGGTGGGTTCAAGTCATAGATGGGTACGGCCAGCAGCTCATGTTTGGCACGCTTTAGGAGTATGTAAAGGGATATCTCCCAAGAAAGAGAACCCTCTCACCAGCGCCTCCTCTTGGAAGTGGCTCCTTATGAGTCAAGATCCGACCTTCCAACAAGCCTTGAGATTTGACAAGGGAATGTAGGCAGGCCAGATATCCACCCGTACCCAGATGCTACGGGGCGCTCGCCTGGCTTGTTGGAATGTCGGATCTTGACTCATAAGCAGCCATTTCCAATAGGTGGCACTGGTGAGATGGTTCTCTTCCTTGGGAGATACCTCTTTGCATATTGTTTTCCCATGGAGCATTGTCAATGAGTCTTCATACAGAACTGGTTTCTGCCTAACACACTATAGGAAGAAAGCTTTACAGAAATCTGATCTCAGGAACCACCCTCATCATTTACTATGTTTTTTCATATATTGGGGGGGTGGAGTGTTTTTGTGCCCTGCGAGTGTCTGGGTCATACATAACCGAGGCTCCTCCATCACTGTCCCGATTTTTGCAGCCTTTATGTAGCTTTTCCATCGTTTCCCCATATATAGTTCCATGTTTTTGTCTCGGGAGCGGAACTGTGAATTCCCAGGTGTCGGCCATTGTTGTTTTGGGCCCCGTTGCCCGCAGCTATGGAGGCCGCGTATGTGCTGACTACGTTACTATATCAAAGTGACTTCCTCGCGTCATCTACTTCCAGCTTAGAAACAGGGACAGTGACCATGAAGAGGAGAAGTGTCTCTACATTAATATGATTAACGTGCATTATCAGCAAGTCCCAAGACATGGTTATTAACAGAACTGCTGCCACTGCAAGGGGGCGCGGACTACAGGCTGCTGTAAATCTCCCGGACTGCTCGACGTCTGCATCGTTCCCACTTACAGCAGTCCTTTATATCTTAGGGTGCATTCACACGTCCGTATTTTCAGTCCGCGTCCAATCTGCAATTTTTTTGCACATGGACCCATTTGTTTCTATGGGGCTGCAAAAAATGCGGACAGCACATGTTCTGTCCACAAATTATAGGACAAGAATAGGCATTTTTTTCCATAAGGCCTGCAAAACACGCAATTCACATAGACCGCATCCGTATTTTGTGGATCCGCGAAACAGATACGGTAATGTGAATGCACCCTTATTCAAAAGTAATATGTATAGCAAAGTTTGGGGGCTGCAGCGCCCCTTATTTTTTAGGAGTGGTCTGTGATGGGAGCAAGTATTATATACCCGTCATATTACCTGCTCTGATCCTACACATTTAAAGGGAACATTCCTAGACTTTTCCACTTTCAGCAAATAAACCGTATTCGTTATTAATATATTTTCTTTTCAGTTTTTCATAATTTTCAAGATCTCTGTGTGAGGTCAGTGAATGGAAACCCCATTTACATCCAGAGCATGAGAATCTCTCACCCACTGCACTGATAAGAGCTCTGATAACTGGGATGATCATCAAAAGACCTGGACAGATTCTCAACCTCTGGAAGGAAGGTTCCCATTCAATGTTAGTTGAGATCTTGAAAACATAAGACTACTTATCAATAGGCCAAAAATGTGCAGATGGGCCAACTTTCTTAAGATATGCCATGGCAATTATGTGAGGAGTGACAGCGGGGGGCCCCGTTCTTGAGAGAGCAGCGGGTCCCAGAGGTGAAATTTGCACCTATTGATCATTTATGGTTTATCCTACCAACATGCCATAAACGTCCAGATGGGAATACCTCTTTACCTTTTGCTCAGGCCTGCTTCACACTGCTCTTATCAGTTCCGGCAGAGAACATTGCCGAATGTTACCAGAATGGCCGCCGGCCCTATTCACTATAATGGGTTCCAGAGAAGATCTGACAAATATGGCTAATTTCACGCTAGCGTTAGTGTGATCCGGTTGTAGACGGATCTGGGTGCGGAGCTATCTACAAATGCATTGCAAGAACGGATCAGTCTCTCCCTTGTCATGCGGATGGACGGATCCGTCTTGCAGTCTTTTTCACAGTTTTCCCGGATCCGTCCTTCAGTTGTTTTGCAATGCCGGATCCGGCACTAATGCAAGTCAATGGAAATTAATGCCGGATCCGGCACTAATGCAAGTCAATGGAAATTAATGCCGGATCCGGCATTTCGGCGACTGATCAGGCATTTTGAACGGACATATTACTGCAGCATGGACGGAAGGCATACTGATGCCAACTGAACGGATTTCTATCCATTCAGAATGCATGGGGATATGCCTGATCGGTTCTTTTCCGGCATAGAGCCCTTTTGACGGAACTCTATGCCGGAAAAGAATAACGCTAGTGTGAAAGTACCCTAAGCTGGGATTCGGCTGGACGAAAACCTCTCCATTTATTTGCTGAAACTGGAAAAAAAAAATCCCGCAAATACATTCACACGTGTTGGATTTGCCTATGGCCTAATGCACACGACCGTTGTGTGTTTTGCGGTCCGCAAAACACATATGGCGTCCGTGTGCGTTCCAAAATTTGCGGAACCGCGTGGACAGCCATTAATATAACTGCCTATTCTTGTCCGTAAAACGGACAAGAATAGGACAGGTTAGAATTTTTTTTGCGGACCACGGAACGGAGCAAATACTGCGGCTCGGATGCGGACCAAAACAATGGTAGTGTGCAAGAGGCCTATGGCTGATGCGTAGATTTGCCCTGCGGACAAAAATCCCAGTGGCTCTTTTCAGCAGCATGTGAATGGGGCATGCAGATGTGGAGTCTGCGCTTCCATCCTGAACATATCAATGTGTAAGCGGGGGGGCGAGAGGCGGCGGCGGCGGGACCCCTCTGGGGGTGCTCTATATAATACATAATGATGATACAAGTCCTCGTGTTGTCACAGGATCTCCATGTTAATGGCCGTGGAGAATATTCATCATGAAGTAGCAGAGCCGTGCCTGCTCAGGGAGCGTCTGCCCGCGCCCCATCAGTCTCCTCGCCGAGCAGTGCCAAGGTCACTGTCTGACGTTTATCTCGTCTTCAGTCGCCCCGTTCATTTTTCTTTTTAGGATTCTTTGTTAATTAGTGGCCCCTGTAATTATCATCAGTCACCCGGCAGTCTGCGCAACATCTCCTAATTACGAGGCCGCCTTGGTTATGCCCTGCATATTTCTAGGGCAAGATGACTGGCAGGAGATTGGGAAATGGCCACGTTCGCGCCTTCCTGCTGCTGCCGGAGTCATTAGTACTTCTACGGCTCTCGTCCAGCTGAGCTTGACTGATATTTCGTGTTTGAGACGTGGGGAGATGCGGCAGCTCGTCTGAGATATTAAATGGCTGCATGTGAGACCAGGGACGCGACTAGAAGAGCTGCAAAGAAGCTTTAGGAAGATTTGTAAACCATATCTAATGGCCAGTCATTAAAATGCAGTAAAACAGCCCAAACCATGGATTCCTATCATGTGTATTATAGGGCATCTGTCAGCAATTTGTCCCTATGACACAGGCTGACCTGTTCCATGTGCACTTGGCAGCTGAAGGCATCTGTGTTGGTCCCATGTTCATATGTGCCCGCATTTTTGAGAAAATTATGTTTTAATATATGCAGATGAGCCTCTGGGAGCAACGGGGGTGTTGCCATTACACCTAGAGGCTCTGCACCTGCCGCCTCCTCTGCACTGTGATTGACAGGACCAGGTGTGATGACATTTACACTGCCTGGACTTGTCAATCATAGTGCAGAGGGCGCGGCAGTTGCAGAGAGAGCAGAGCCTCTAGGTGTAATGGTAACGCCCCCGTTGCTCCTAAAGGCTCATTTGCATATATTAAAATATCATTCTTCTCAGCAATGCGGGCACATATGAACGCGGGACCAACACAGATACCATCAGCTGCCAAGTGCACATGTAACAGGTCATTCAATTTCATAGGTACAAAACTGCTGACAGATGCTCTTTAAGCTGGTCATACACAATAAATGTATTTTGGCTGAACCCGCTGACTTCTCCAAGACTGGGTGACCACCTAATGTGTACAGGGGTTTTCCGTCTCTTCCCCCCATGGCAGATGTCTGGGAAGACCAGGATCAGACAGTTGGACTTTAGTATGCCCGATCCTTTCAATCCCGGGAAGGTAAACCAGCGTCAGAGGTGTCTGGCAGCAGCCTTTTATCTTGCAGAAGTCATGCATGCTCAGCAGAGCCCATCGTCCACGTATGGCCAGCTTTCGACTACCCCTCTTCATATGCCCCCACCGAAGCCGCTTCTCCATTAGCTAGATTGACGAGCTCCGTTTGTTCTAGAAGACCATAGGCGTCCATTGAAATCCTGAGATTGATTCCAATGAGCAGGGGCTTGAGCATATATAGATGGGGGTTGCTCCAATGGACAGGACGGTCAAAGGAGATGATTTGTCTTTCAGGTCTCTAGGAAAGTGTGATGACTGTCCTTGTGGAAACGGTAATAGTGGCCAAATTATTCTAAGAAGCCATTAAAGAGGCCGTCTTAGCTTTTTTTTTGACTTGACTGTTTTAGTAAGTGAATGGTATTCCCTACGAAATAACAATTCTGGATCCTTTCCTATAACTGCGTTGTTCCACGTTCCCCTGTTATTACCCCTAAAAATGTATGAATTAACTGACACCCGGATTTTACCTTTTGGGCGTGGACCCCTGCACCGTGACACTGTCCAATCAGTGGTGCCAGAGTCAGACTGTTTTTTTGGAAAGGGAGAACAGTCGCATCCAACTGACAATTTAGGCTACTTTCAGACTTGCGGCAGAATGATCCGGCAATCTGAATGCAAACGGACAGCATTTGTAGACGGATCCGGATCCGTCTACAAATGCATTGCAATAACTGATCCGTCTCTATTTTTTTTCATGGATTCGGCATTCCGGTATTTTTAATGCCGGATCTGGCACTAATACATTTCAATGATCCAGCAGCTGATCTTGAATTTTGGACGGTGAGAATACCGCAGCATGCTGCAGTATTTTCTCTGTCCAAAACGCCGTTCAGTAACTGAACTGAAGACCACCTGAACGGATTACTCTCCATTCAGAATGCATTAGGATAAAACTGATCAGTTCTTTCCCGGTATTGAGCCCCTAGGACGGAACTCTATGCCGGAAAATAAAAACGCAAGTGTGAAAGTACCCTTAGTCATACATTTCTAGGAGGTATAAAGCCTCATGCAGACGTCCTTGGAACACAGTCCGCGAGATACCGGACTGGCGTTGGTTGCTATGATGCCGTGCGCTCCTGCAATGCCAGTCCGGTATCTCACGGACAGTGTTCCACGGACGTCTGCATGAGGCTTAACAGAGGAATAGATGCTCCAGAATCATCGTTTCGTGAGGAATGCAAGAAATGGCTAAAGCTGACATTTCGGGAGAGATTACGGAAGATTTTCTATGTGCTGGAGATTTTTTTCCCGAGACTGTGCGGCTCCTCACTGAACGAGCTGAAATCCTTATGGGATGTGTTCAAATTGCAGTGCATGTTCCTTGTCTGCAGCCGTGCGCTTCCAAGCTTCATGTGCCCTGCACAACATTTATTGCAACCTTCTCACAGCGACAGCCGCCGCCTCTAATTATGGGCCCTGACCTGTTAACGAGCTGCACATCAGTTCAGAAGATGTCTCGCAGCCCATCACTTCTGCCTGTGTGCGGTCTCACACCGACTGCCCGTCGCATGCATTTCCGGACTAAGCGAATACCCCCGGGATGCCGCATGTTATTCCTGGCGGCCATCACTGTGAGCCTAGTAGAACTACGGCGCTGTCCACAACTCCTCTTTACGTCGGAAAAGCTCCCACCGTACAATCGCCCCTACATATGCTAAAAGCGCGTTCTTCAGGGTACGCTGAGCAGACGTCTTATTTATTGCATAGCAAAGCGGTAATTATTTTTTTAATGCATGTCAATGGCCGACGTAGGACATAGAATAGCATACGCCAAAGGCTCCCATCACAGGTATACCATGTGAATGCACAACCTCTGGTGGAAGCAGATGTGAACAGAGCCAGTACGTCCGCGAGATGTGGGACCAACGTATAACACAGGAGGTAAATTATAATCTAGGGCAGTACTGATTCCCCTTGTGGAGACCACCAGTTGGTGCAGGAAGTCTCATAGGCCAGGCAGTGCACCCTGGGAAGTGGGATATGTAAATGAGCTCGCATCCAGGAGGAGGAGCCTGTCTCTTTAGTGCCACCTGCTGGAGGTAGCTCCCCAATAAGTCACTGTCTGACCCTTTAAGTAGTCTTCCAACATGATAGAAGACAAACCAGAATCTTTCCTGTAAGGAAAAGACCGCCAAGTGCAGACAGCTGTTTCACAGAGCTGCTTCCAGTAGGTGGCACTATGGAGGCAGCTATTGGCCTCCTGGGTGAGAACGTCTTTACATGTAATCTATAGATGAAACAGAGTTGTCTCCTGGTATAGCACTTTATTCTGCAGATCATTGCACCTCTCTAGGTAGATCCATCTGTACATTACAGATCATCTCGCGCTCATTAACCATGAAGACCACTCCTATTGTCAGCGGCTGCGGGACCCCTGTCTTAGGAGACATTATTCCTGGGGGTTCTCCTTTACTTCTGTCACATATGAAGAGATCTGCTGTCTGGTTAGAAGGATTTCTATAGGACCAGATAAATAGTAGCTGCCGCACATCCCTGATTTAGGAGGCCTTTATCGCTGATCAGATGTCACCCGGGCACATCTTCAAATAATGGAGGAGTGCCTGCTACCCCCTGGCAGTTCTCCCACCTTTTGGCAGAAATCTTATTTGGGGGTATAGAAACCAGTGACTTTAGAAGACTCATCACAAGGCACCATTATCAACTTGATATCTAATGTGACGTCAAAATATGCCATAGCTCTATGGCAAGCCTTTAGATTAATATGTATGGCACGTTGTCATGGTGACGCTCCATGCCTGCCGCCATCCGGTGGGGGGCACAGGCGCTGCATCACTCACCTAGCTTCTGCCTGGCCACCAGACTCCTGTGCCCCATGGGGGTTTTGAAAGCACACTTAGGGAGTAAGGCCTCATGCACACAGCCGTTGTGCGGCCGTTCCACAATCTGCGGTTCCTCAATGCAGGGCAACGTCCGTTCGGCGGCTGAGACAGGTCCAGACCCATTCAACTTGAATGGGTCCGTGATCCGACCGCGCCGCAAAAAAATAGAACATGTTCTATTTTTTTGCAGTGCGGAGGCACGACTAGAAACACTCCGTAGCGCTTCCGATCCACATCTCCGTGATTGTGGACCCGTTCAAGTGAATGGGTCCGCATCCGTGATGCGGTGTGCACACGGGCCGGTGTCCGTGTATTGCGGACACGCCGTATGCGGGCCGCAATACGACCACGGGCACCCAACATTCGTGTGCATGAGCCCTAAGTCTGGTGTGAGTGAGCTCCACAGTACGGGTGCCGCCCAGGAGAAGCGCCATAGACTATACAGGCAGTTGTAGATGTACTAGCGGTGTAGCCTGGATGTCCTACACCTGGTCCCTGCGCCTCCTGACGTCACGCGTGGCTGCCCTATGGATCCCCAGTGTGTAAGGCTGAGATTGCTGCCTCTGTATCTTCCATACAGACGACTTGTAGCTGTTGTTTCACAGTAATTAGAGGTCATTCGTATCCCGAGGTTCTCATCTATCTCATCATGTGCTTTATACTACAGCACAGCTCCTTAGCCGCTTCCGACTGAACCCATGAAATGAAGAGCTCCCGCACCCCCCGGGTGCCACTGAATCACTAACATTCATTAGTCTCCATGCAAATGACAAAATGAGAAGGGAAGGAGCTTGTTTTGCTGAAGACGGAGGATCCTGTATGTAAAGGGTCGGGTCATTTTCCTGAAGTGCCCTTAATAGTCAGTGAATTAGATGTGAAGGGCCTCAGAAAGCAGCGCGCTGGACTGAAGTGGCTTTTACCCATCCAGACGTGCGGCCGCCTCTTACAGCTCAGACATAAAAGATTTCTTGCTCTAGAACGTGACGAGCTATTTCTTTCTATTTCTGCGTGAACCCGTGTTTCATCAGTATTGATGGACGCACTTGGAGCCAGCAGCCGCTTCTGGTTTCGGACGAGGATCAGCGCATTTCAGCGAGATCCTGGAGTCCCTGCCGTATGCATCTGCAGGTGGAGCGACAACCAGTGAGCGCAGCTCCGTATACAGGTAATTAATCCACTGCTACAGCGAAAAAGGGAAGTCAGGAGATAAACCAGCAATAAATCTATACGCGGCGAGATCTCAAGTGCACCGATGGGGTTTATGACGCCTACAAAGCGAGAACTGACGCCAGATCTGATCTCCGTTTCATTCACCCTCGGGCAGGGAAATCAGGAAAGCATCAGGCGTGGAGGCAGATTACTGTGTCGCCATATACATATCAGACAGGTTCATGTCCTTCCTGCTTGAAAAGTGGGAGATTCTGATAGCTATAACATACTGGGCGGGTGGGGTGTCGCTAGTCTAGCGTGTGTCGCACAAGATTTGATTCAGTGGTTGTCAACGGTGTCACAACGCGACATTCGCAAAAAGTCCAGATAAGCTGGAATTTTGTGTTGCAGGTCAGTAGTCGCATGCAACTTTTACTCCATTGACTTTAATGTAAGTCGAACATGAAAAGCAAATCGCCTGCGACTTGGCTGTGTCTTTACAGCCGCGCAACAGACAAGTCGCTGATATTTTGAAACGCAACTTTTCTGGGACTGACAAAAAGTCACCATGTAGTCCTATCCTTAGGCTCTGTTCACATACAGCAGGCATGCTCAACCTGCGGCCCTCCAGCTGTTGCAAAACTACAACTCTCAGCATGCCCGAACAGCCTACAGCGGGGCATTGTGGGAGTTGTAGTTTTACAACAGCTGGAGGGCCGCAGGTTGAGCATCCCTGACATAAGGAAGGCTCAGGGGCACCAGGGGGCTTCACCGTATGAGGTCTGTCACAGGCATTTGTTATACATGTATGTAATGTGAACACAGCCTTTAGGCTACCTGCACACACCACAGTGTAATACAGTCCCTGCAAAGTGTATGAGATTAGACAAATGTCGTGTATGATTTTATTTTTTATAAATCAGCATGTCAATTGTTTGTGAAGCTTTTTGTTTTACGGATATCACCCTTTGTAATGCAAGGGTGAAAACTGCAGTAAAGCCGCACCAAAAACTGCTGTTTGAAAACCTGCAGGTAACCCTCCCGGCAGGGATCGGCAACCTTCGGCACGCCCGCTGCTGTGAAACCACAACTCCCAGCATGCACACTTACTTGGCTGTTCTTGCAGCTTCCATAGAAGTAAAAGGTGGATTCTGGGAGTTGTAGAACACAGGGCGGATATTCCACAGTGAAAACTCCATTGTGGATTTCTGTAGCATATATTGACGCTCTGCAGATTTAAAATCCGCACCGCAGGTCAGTTTATGTTTAGTTTTTTGTTTTTGTAGCGTATGGATGGGAGTTCTTAAAATCTGGACCACTTGCAGGTGCTGTAAAACGCTGCAGGGTTCAAGCATGCACATTCATTCTCTATGGGACTAACGGGGACACTAAGTAAAAACCGCCACGCGCGCGCACGCACACACACACACGGCAAAATAACTTTGGTGTCTGTTTTAGTCATTGATTTTGGTTTTCTCTAGTCGTGACCCAGGAGCAGTAGCGCTGAGTGATCTTCTGGTCATTCTAGAACAGAGCTCCTCAGCTCCCGTCCTCAGGGCCCACCAGCCGGTCATATTTTCAGGATTTCCTTTATATTGAGCAGGTGATAGAATTAGTATTAATGCATCGGGACTTACCACAGGTATTCATTCTGTGGGATATTCTCAAATCATGACAGGTAAGTGGGCCCTGAGGACTGGAGTTGAGGAACACCGTTCTGGAAGACCTATAACTAACCGATCAAATAAAGCCGGGTCCCGCTCTAAATGGCCCAATTGATTTTACGTGAATGGTGCTGCGGAGCCAGTGATCGCTCTCTGCCAGTGCAGCAGGCAGGGAACGTGGTCTTATGGCCTCCCAACTGGGAGCTGAACCTACCCGATACCCTAAGGCCTCTTTCACACGAGCGTGACTGATTAGGTCCGGATGCGTTCAGTAAAACTCGCACAATTTTGCAAGAAAGTTCAGTCAGTTTTGTCTGCAATTGCGTTCAGTTTCTTTCCACGCCGGTGCAATGCGTTTTGATGCGTTTTTCACGCACGTGATAAAAAACTGAAGGTTTACAAAATCTCCTAGCAACCATCAGTGAAAACGCATTACATCCGCACTTGCTTTCGGATGCAATGCGTTTTTCACTGAAGCCGCATTCACTTCTATGGGGCCAGGGCTGCGTGAAAAACGCAGAATATAGAACATGCTGAGATTTTCACCCAACGCAGAACTGATGCGTTAAAAAAAAACGCTCATGTTCACAGACCCATTGAAATAAATGGGTCAGGATTCAGTGCGGGTGCTATGCGCTCACGTCACGCTTTGCACCCGCGCGGAAAACTTGTTCGTGTGAAAGGGGCCTGAATCAGTCCATGAACCTCTCTAAGCAGCTCCCTGAGGAGACGCACGGCCCTGGAGGGGACACGGTGGTCACTGAAAATTATTTTACCCCCTTTTTTTCTGTAAAATGCTAAAACGAGTCTGAATTGTATCACCATAGACTAATGTGAGGCTGTGATCAATAGTTACTGTAAGGGAGAATCGCACGCTGCATTGATTGCTGTAGAAATGGCCCCGAGTGGCTGGAAGAGCCCAGGAAATCCGTATTAAATGAGCTTCTCTGGGTTGTTTTGCAGAAAATCAATCGGGCTCCTTCTGATGAAGAATGCTTCTTTGACCTCTTAAGTAAATTTCAGAGTAACCGGATGGATGATCAAAGATGTACGTTAGAGGACAGCCAGAGCGGAGGTCCGGAGCCCACAGCGACACCTGTGCCCGCCCTGGACGACCGGATATGTGAGTCCTTATTACTGTGCAGCGCCTCCGCGCAGATCTGTCTGTAGGAAATACAATGTCCTGGATCTAGAACACTTCAGTCTGTTTCTTATAAACAGAATATCCTGGACCTAGAACATTTCAGTCTGTTTATAGGAAAATTGACTAAAATATTCTAGGTCTCTGTTGTTCTGTGTTAGAGACTAAAATGTTCTAGATCCAGGATATTCTGTGTGTAGGAAATAGACTGACATGTTCTAGATCAGTGATAGGCAAACTGCGGCTCTCCAGCATGCAAAGACTGCCTACAGCAGGGCATGGTGGGAGTTGTAGTTTTGCAACAGCTGGAGAGCCGCAGTTTGCCTATCACTGCTCTAGATCAGGGATGTTGTGTGTGTGGGAAACCAAAGTATTGTAGGTCCAGGATAAGGCCTCATGTACACGACCGTTGTGTGTTTTGTGGTCCGCAATTTGCGGAACGGCACGGACAGCCATTAATATAACTGCTTATTCTTGTCTGCAAAACGCAGACAAGAATAGGACAGGTTATATTTTTTGGGCGGACCACGGAACGGCTGTCCGCATCTTTTGCGGACCCATTGAAGTGAATGGGTCCAAAAACCGCGGCTCGGATGCGGACTAAAACAACGGCCGTGTGCATGAGGCCTAAGGAGAAATGGCCGCTGCGATTCCTCAAATTACTGCTGGTTTTAATTGAATTTCATCTTTAAGCCGGATGCACACGGCCGTCAGCGGTTCGTGGTAACGCGGCCTGGATTCCGGCTGACAGCAGGAGCGCACGGCGTCACTGGTTGCTATGACGCCGGGTGCTTCATGCCGCCGCTGCACTACAGTAATACACTCGTACATTGTTTTACTGTAGTGCAGCGGCGGCATGAAGCGCACAGCGTCATAGCAACCAGTGACGCCGTGCGCTCCTGCTCTCAGCCGGAATCCAGGCCGTGTTACCACGGACCGCTCACGGCCATGTGCATTCGGCTTTAAAAACCAAGCAGAAAACTGTAATGAGAAACCGCAGGAATTTGTGGTAAAGTCACAAACTGACCAGAGTGAAGACTACTGCAACGTGTGAATGAACCCCGAACTGTTCTTCTTCTCTCGTGTAAATTCAGCATAAAGGTGGGTTCCCTCTATGTCTAAGAGATGCCATCACTTTTTGATTGGTGGGGTCTAAGCTCTGGGGCGCTCTGCATCGGCTGGAAACCATGAAGGGGGCGCAGCGCTACCGCCCCTGTCATTCTCAGCATTGGTTGATTTGCCGCCCCTCTATATGATGGGAATACCCCTTTAATCAATATATAATAAAAACGTTATCACTGGTGTTTCAGTATCCTGCCATTTTTAAAGCCTTTTCTTGCTGTTAGGAAACGAGAACCGAGGCCGAGAAACAACTGTAAAGACCTCGTCCTTCTCACACTTGCATCTGCTTTTTGTAGTGATGGTTTGTTACAATGTATCAGTGCTGGTAGAATGCATCAGCTTGGTGTGAGGTTGTTTAGCTTATGGAGGATCATCAGCTTTTAGATGCAAACTAGAACGTTCCTGTTCACTGACAGCAAACAGAGATCTTTAAGAATGGAAATTAAAAATATATAAGTAGCAGAGCTTTTCCATTATTATAGAAAAGGGGTTGTCTGAGATTTTGATACTGATGGCCTAGCCCAGTAATAGGCAAACTGTGGCTCTCCAGCTGTTGCAGAACTACAACTCCCAGCATGCAAAGACTGCCTACAGCTTTCAGCAGGGCATGGTGGGAGTTGTAGTTTTGCAACAGCTGGAGAGCCGCAGTTTGCCTATCACTGGCCTAGCCTCAAGATAGGTCATCAATATGTGATTGGTGGGGGGGTCCATCACCCTGGATCCCCCCCACTGATCAGCTGTTTAAAGAGGCCACGGTGCTTTAGTGAGTGCTGTGGCCTCCTTACAGCTAACCAAGCACAGCGCCCTATAGTGGCCGTGCTTGGTATTGCAGCTCAGGAAGAGCTGATCAGGGTGCCAGGAGTCGGACCCCCACCGATCAGATATTGATGACATACCCTGAGCATAAGTTGCATAGCACTGGACAATCCCTGAAATGAATGCACTTGTTCTCACTAGATCCGTCTCCATAAAGCCGAGTTCACACCTGCGTCCTGAATTCCAATTTTCGGTTCTGTCAGAAAAACTGAATTCAAGTTATGACAAAATCTGTCACGCGACTGGCACCAGCAGTGCCCGACACATCACACTGACTTATAATGGGGACCATCAGCTTCGGTCCCGGTCCCCATTTTTCCAGAGAGTAACGCAGCGTGCAGCCAAATGTGATTGGAGCTTCCGATGCAGATGTGAATACAGCTTTCTTCCTCACCAGGGGGTCACTTTGGAAAACATGGGGTTAATGTAATCAGCAATTGACAGCAGTGGTATCAGTCACGTCACAGCAGATTATTAGCTGACCACCGTGACATGGTCGGTTTTCCCCCTCGGCTCGCTGGACTGTCATGTCTGGGAAGAAAGCAATCAAATCACCGGATGCAGCTCTGGGGCCCGAGGCAGGCAAAGGGACACAAGCAGCTGGGACCAGCATGTCCCATGTCCCCCCCGCCCAGATAGAGGAGACCATACTGGGTGGGGGGGGGGGTTTCATTTAAAATAGAACTATGATATTAACCCTTTAGACAGAATAGGCAAGATAATAGAGCCCCTGATCACCGCCACTCCATGATCTCAGGAACTGGGATCCTCCACTACATAATTATGGCGCCATCTGCAGGCAGCTCTGATGCTACAGGCACAATGTCCGGGTTCGTGCCCTCTTCTACTCCCATCAGTGTCAGGTAATCTTTCCAGATCCAGTTTGCCTTTTGTCCTGAGCGTCGTGACCTCAGCAGACGTGCCGCGCAGGCTGTAATGTGCGATTATGGTGAGGCGCCAGCAAACATGTTAACGCCGGTCACGATACCTACAATAGAGAGCTCTGAAGAAAGGTTTAATTGCCCACAATGAGCGGTAATGACTGGTGTTATGTGCTGCCATCGTGTCACCGAGGACGCACATAGCTTCACATCTCCCAAATAATAGGGGGGGAGGGCCACGCCAATTATCCCCTTCACACAGCCACTCATCCGTAGGTCATCATTAGGCAGGGAAACTTGGGACAAGGGATGTTACATCACTCACAAGTCTAATGAGTGGAAATAGAAGGAGTTGCACCATACTGTGTTATTTAAAGGGACGGTTCCACAATAAATAATAGTTTGCTCGGTTACATCACACAAAATGTTACGTTACAATTGGAATAATTATATGCTCCTGTGTGTAGAGGATTGATATGGCGCCCCTGTTCTTTTGATTCACTCTCAGAATATTAACCATGTGTGTCCAGTGACTGTAGGCACACGTGCTCAGTCCCACCACCTGGATCCTTTTTGTAGACATGCGGCGGCGTGATTCTTGCCACTGTACAGACCAGACAGTGAGCGGCCTCTTCTCACCCGTGCTGGGCACAAACTGAGAAACAGAAGAACACAAGGGGGCGCCCTAACAAGTACATAACAGCACTATCTAGTCCTCTGGCAAAACTACAACTCTCAGCATGCCCTGACAGCCGTAGACTATTTTGCAACAGCTGGAAGACCATGAGTTTGACACCCCTGATCTAGAATTCTTTACCCCTCTTTATAAAACACTATGTAGTGAGCTCCCCCTAGTGGTGGCTGCAGGCAGCCAGACATTTATCATTCAACTAGGCAGGAAATGTATCACCCTCCACTATAAAGACACTAATAAATTAATCAGCAAATTAAGATGTAGCTTAAAAACAACAAGGATGATAAAAAGGGAACATTAAGGGTAGTATCATAAAGAAGTGATGTGATCCCATCATGTTACACGGTTCTGTTACTTCACATTGTTCGTTTTGGATTTAGGGGATGTGAATTTCCCATAGCTGTCTACAAGGTGTGTTCACTGCTATCCCCCCGCTCACTTAAAGGGGTTGTCCAGGACTTTACTACTGCTGGCCTATCCCAATATCAGATGGGAGGGGATACGGCACCCTGCATCTCCAGCAGAAGTATACAGCTCCGTCCATTGTGGTCAGGGTGTCGGACCCCTGCCACTCAGATACTGATGAAGGAAAGAAAGTGACAACTATTCTTATCACATTTCTCCCCTCTATTTCTACACTAAGGAATATAATAGAGATGAGCGACTCTATTCATCTCACCAGCAGGACTTCTTCTTCCGGGTAGCGTCGCCTGTGCAGTCACAGAGTCTCAGCAGCGCAGGCAGGAGATTGGCCGGGCTAAATGTCTGGAGCCGTCAATCAAGAGTCAGGTGGGGGCTTCTTCACCTGCGGGGGCAGCGCCCCATACACAGCGAAGTCCTGCTGATGAGACAGATTGACGTACTCGATCGAATCAAAAAAATGTAAGAACGTTTCCACATTATGGCACCCGGGTGCATGTGATCAGCAGGTTGCATTTTCCAGGATAATGCGTTTAACTCGCCTATTAGAGAACTCACCGTACATACAAGACTCTGCTTTTTAGCAGTTAACCCTTTATCGGTTTACCTTTTGCAGCTGCTTCATCGTTAATGGCCTCGCCTCAGACAGAAGAGTTTTTTGACCTGATAGCCAGTTCTCAGAGCAGACGGCTGGACGACCAGAGGGCAAACGTTGGGAACCTTCCTGGTCTACGACTAACGCACAATAACATGGGACATCTGAGAGTAGAAGGCGACCAACAGGAGCCGGGGGACGAGTTCTTCAACATGCTGATGAAATGCCAGGTGAGAACCTGTAACGGTACCAGGGTGCAGATCCGTACCAAGTATCAGGCTGGCCATGACCATCAGTGGCTGTCGGCCAAAGCTCATCGCTGCCTAGCATGTATGTCTTCTGAATGGGAAGAGACCTCTTTGGTGGGTGGCTTATGTCCCCTGAGTCAGAAAACCCCTTTAAAGAAAAAAACATACATGACCTAGATCCTGGTGGCGTGGCACCCCCTTGTGGCCAGACTTGGTAATATTCAGCACTTTCCCATCTATAACATGCCTTTCAGTGCAGCTTGGGTTAGCAGTAGAGATGAGAGAATTTCAACTTATGAAATTTGTTCACACTTTGTTTGTGGGTAAAAGGTGAATTGCGTTATGGATTCCGTTACCATGGACCATAACGCAATTCTACGATGGAATGCCTTTAGAGGCATTCCGTTATTCATTCCGTCATAATAGAAGTCTATGGGCTGCAAAACGGATCCATCCTCCCCTGCATAACGGAAACGGGACGGATCCGTTTTGCAGCCCATAGACTTCTATTATGACGGAATGAATAACGGAATGCCTCTAAAGGCATTCCATCGTAGAATTGCGTTATGGTCCGTGGTAATGAAATCCATAACGCAATTCACCTTTTACCAACAAACTAAGTGTTAACGAATTTCAAAATATGAAATTCGCTCATCTCTAGTCAGCAGCACAGCTTTTCCGCTGCCATCTAATGATCAGGTTCCAGCTTTCTGGGAATTGCAGGGGATTTCTGTGTGAACCCTTTCATTAGTTCCCAGGGACGATCATTTGCCTGTCAGCGGTGGATGCAGGGCTCACACACAGGTTTTCATTATTACGCTTCACTGGAGGAGCGAATCTCTGACTATTGCCATCCACGCTTCAATTAGAGCCGCTCCAGCTGTAGAGACTGTCCAAAGCCTACCACGTGTTCAGCCTATTTTCAAGTATATGTAGGATGGAGGAGAGTGGTGAGTAAGATAGTAGATGAGCCGGTGTGGAGCACAAGAGGAGAAGTAGGGGGGCAGCAAGACATTCTGCCATCATCCCCCTCTCATGTGTCCTGTAGGACTATTCTGAGTCTTATTAAGGGTCCAGTCACACATCCGTAGTGTCGGATCCGCAATACACCCAGCCAGCACCCCCATAGAATTGCCTTTTCTTGTCCGCAATTGAGGACAAGCATAGAACATGTTCTATTTTTTTCGGGAGCCGCGGACCGGAAGATCAGAGCTGCGCTCCGGAAATGCAGATGCGGACAGCACACTGTGTGCTGTCCGCATCTCTTCCGGCTCCATAGAGAATTAATGGGTCCGGATTTGTTCCGCAACATTGCGGAACGGATCCTGACCCATTCTACGGACGTGTGAATGGACCCTTAAGGAGCTGGGATTAGAAAAAGGGTCTCATTTCTTTAGGGCATCTGTCAGCAATTTTGCACCTATGACACTGGCTGACCTGTTCCATGTGCACTTGGCAGCTGAAGACATCTGTGTTAGTCCCATGTTCATATGTGCCCGCATTGCTGGAAAAAAAATGTTTTATTATATGCAAATGAGCCTCTAGGAGCAATGGGGGCGTTACCATTACACCTAGAGGCTTTGCTCTCTCTGCAGCTGTCACGCCCCCTGTGCACTTTGATAGATAGGACCAGGCAGTGAAAACCTCACACCTGTCAAAGTGCAGGGATAGCAGAGCTTCTAAGTGTAATGGTAATGCCCCCGTTGCTCCTAGAGTCTCATTTGCATATATTAAAAATATATTAAAACATCATTTTTCCCAGCAATGTGGGCACATATGAACATGGGACCAACACAGATGCCTTCAGCTGCCAAGCGCACGTGTAACATCATAAACACATGTGAGAAGTCCGATTTCCCCAATGACAGGTCCATTCAGCACCCCTTTAACACGGCCTCAGAGGTTTACTGGAAATCTCCGAGCCGTGCCAAAGAGGTCTGATCTCTCTGGAAGTACATGGTGTCCAATACCAAAGAGTTAATTTCTCCACTTACCTTTTTGTGTAGTCTTCACGGATAGACGACCAAAGATGCGCCCCGCCAGACCCCATGCCCAGAGGCCCCACGATGCCAGACGAAGACTTCTTCAGCCTCATCCAGAGAGTACAGGCCAAGAGGATGGACGAACAGCGAGTAGATATCTCGTCCAGCCAGGAACAAGGCGACCATCAAAGTAATCAACGGAGGCCAAACAACAGCTAAAGTGTTAGCTCTTCTGCCCAGACAAAGACCTGCCTGTAACCAAGGAAGCAAACCTCCTGAGGATCTGACTCCACGTAGTATCTGAAAGCGCAAAACAACTTTTGAATTAGAATTTTTTTTGTATTTGCATAGCTGAGGCGAATCGTTAAACGTATGTGAAATATCAAGTGTCTTCGCCCAATCAGTAAATTAACAAGGACGTTCCGTTTTTATAGGACTTTTTTTTGTAGTAGGCGGCACTAGACGATAATCTGCGAAGGCCGGAAACCTAGTAATAGAGGCAAAGAGCCACAGATTTCAGGTGGACGAGATTTGCAGCACAAGCCAACGTCCGAGGAAGCGTTACACGGGGCGTCGTGGCCCCCCAAGCTTTACAGCGGGAGTATAGTGGGAGATGATGGCGTTACTACTGTATGTCGTAAGCGGGTAAGAAAGCATGGCAATGTTTACTCTGGACCCGGTCACTAAGGGCCTTATTCACTAAATGGCAATAATTACGCCGTTTTGTAGCTTAGTGATTTTTTTTAAATATATTTTTTCTTTTTTAATATATTCTTTATGGATTTTAAAGAACAAGTGACTGTACGTGACATCCATAATGAATGTGAGCGTACCACCTAGAACGCGCTGTGTCTTACCTGGCAGGATACCAGGTACTACTGTGAGCGTTCTAGCAATAATATAGCGGGCAGCTAGGAGGCGCTGTCCTAGATTTACTGCCGTTCAGTGAATGAGGCCTAGAGATTGCAAGCTACAAACTGCCGTGTCTCCTTCTCCAGCAGGAGCCTCTCATTCATTATTGTAAGGACCAAGGAACTCTGGGCATTTCTTAAAGGCAGCCAATCAGGGTGAGGCCTCCGAAACTCGACAGGTTATGCCCCCCCAGACCATGATCGTAGCCAGCGCAGCCATGTCTACAAGATGGACACTAAAAGCAGTGGGAAAAGTCTATTGAGAGGGCATTACAGGACTCTTATCAGTCATGCTGCTGAGGTATTTTACTCACAGATGATTTGATGTTCCCATTCAATAGCAGCAAGCAGAGATTTTAAAAATCGTAAGGAACTGGTTAAAAAAAAAAAACTCCATTATTGAATCCAACATAAAAATGAACCTTTTTGCCCATAGTGACCAATCACGGTCCAGGCTTATGTTACTCTACTCATTATACAATAATTAACCCTTTAAGTCTGTCTGGTAGGCGACACCTCACAGCAAACGATTGTGGCTCTATTCTGTTTCTATTGGAGCTATACGTTGAGAGTATTCCCTGATATGTACAACTCACATCAGCCACGGACTCCCATACTGTGCACTTTTTATACTGTGTCCCTCTACATTGGAAAGCGCAGGCCCTGTACATTATAGGGCATCTGTCAGCAGTTTTGTACCTATGACACTGGCTGACCTGTTCCATGTGCGCTTGGCAGCTGAAGACATCTGTGCTGGCATTGCCAAGAGAAACAATATTTTAATATATGCAAATGAGCCTTTAGGAGCAACGGGGGCGTTGCCGTTACACCTAGAGGCTTTGCGCCCTCTGCACTTTGATTGACAGGACCAGGGGTGATCCCATTTACACTGCCTGGCCCTATCAAAGTGCAGAGGGCTCGGCAGTTGCAGAGAGAGCAGAGCCTCTAGGTGTAATGGCTACACCCCCGTTGCTCCTAGAGGCTCATTTGCATATAATAAAACATCATATTTCTAAGCAATGCAGGCACATATGAACATGGGACCAACACTGACAAACAGGTCAGCCAGTGTCATAGGTACAAAACTGCTGACAGATGCCCTTTAAATATCATCTGCTACAGAACGATCCCCGTAGCACATCACATACATCTCATCAGAGGGATATTACAGGGTTACCTATCAATATGTCGGAGGCAGTTTTTTTGGAGAATGCAGGAGACACATCCGGATCTTCCCCCTATTGCACCGATTGGCATGCGTCAGTCACATTCAGTTGCCAATATCTCCCACCCCCCTCCTCCTGATAGAGGTCCATTTCTAGGACCCAACCTATCTTATCTAATGTAGGAAAACCTTCATAAAGTGCTCTGAAGAGTCCTGTGACTGGAAATAGGGACGCTCCAGCTGCAATCTAGGTTTCTAATAATGACGTGAGGTCACTACTATAACCATATTCTTACTCCATTATCCCGGGACTTAATTACATCATCATGTGGGTTGTGAGGTCAGAAGACACAGGTGCTGACTGGGAATATATGTATCTTAGGGTACTTTCACACTTGCCTTTTTCTTTTCCGGCACCGAGTTCTGTCCTAGGGGCTCAATACCGGAAAAGAACTGATCAGGCCTATCCCCATGCATTCTGAATGGAGAGCAATCTCAGGATGTCTTCAGTTCAGTTGTTTTGACTGATCAGGCAAAAGAGAAAACCGCAGCATGCTACGGTTTTATCTCCGGCGAAAAAAACTGAAGACTTGCCTGAATGCCGGATCCAGCATTTTTTCCCATAGGAATGTATTAGTGCCGGATCCGTCCTGTGCATGCGCAGACCGGTAAAAATGTGAAAAAATATACAAGGCGCATCCGCATGACAAGCAGAGAGACGGATACGTCCTTGCAATGCATTTGTGAGAGAGATCCGGATCAGTCTCACGAATGCTTTCAGTCAGCGGCGGATCCGGCGGGCAGTTCCGACGACGGAACTGCCCGCCGGATCACACTGCCGCAAGTGTGAAAGTAGCCTCTGCCATACAGCACATTATGGGGCGCGTCCTCAGTGCACACCAGGAAATATATGTCAGCGATTTACCACAATAACATTATACGTAGATTGTACTGATTGCCGATAACATTCAGATTATCATTAGAGCACTGGTTGTCTGTTTTCTAAAAAGGATGCTCGCCTCGGGCCGGCTTGATTGGTTATACACACAGTATTACATGGTGGCCAATCAAATAACTGACCAGTGCATGGACTTACCGGTTCTGCCAGAGCTGCTCTGGCTCCTATGGCCCCCCCCCATACGTCGGTGTTTGGCCGACAGCTATTAAATCTGTATGGCCGACCTTAGAGGGGAGTCCCAAGCAGGGAACACCCTGCCCCCTCCTCTATGACCACCAGGGGTTGCCATGTCCCAGGCTAAGGCCTAACTCCACTTAGAACCAAAAACTTACGGTGTGCCTGCAGGTAAAGAGACATTCCCATGGTAGGACAAGCACAGGGTGCATCAGGCATAAGACGAGAAGGTAAAAAGACGCGAGTCGCCCCCTACAGGGCCAGGAAATGGTAAAAAGCAACCACATGAGCATCTCCATCCACGGTACGTGATCACACACTGCAATAATAATAAAGCCTCTGCTACAGGATACGGGGGGGGGGGGGGGGTGGTGCACCCAGTCCAAAACTGGAAGTGGGGCGCTGGACTCTAAACACAGCGGAAATGCCACATACTTGAATGTATTAAAACTATTTATTTTCCAATGTGCATTTGCCGAGTTGTTTTGTTCTTTTCCAAGTTTGGTTTCTACCAGATATAAAATAATGTAAAGGTACTTGACTTTTTCCTGACATCTGCCAAATATCTGAAGACTTTGTTCTATTGTGCTGAATTAATAAAACATATTTTGTGGTCTACTGGCGTGGCCTGTGTCCTTCACCGATCCTGCAGTATGCAAGTGGCCAGTAGGTGGTGCCAAACTATATTACTCTTATCTTCAAGGTGGAGCACATAGTTATACACTCAAGGTTTAAAGGGAATGTCCTATTCCCTGCCACACCATTCCAGCTCCCTTCAGCGATCTTCTGGTCCTTGTCCTGTAACTTTCTGGACAGAAGGAATCACATTTGTCACCTCAGCAGTGACATGTCCCCAATCAGTATGTCACTGCTGAGGCCAGGCACTGGCTGCAGCGTTGCATGTGACCCTTTCCATCCAGAAGACCGATAAAGTAAGTTGGAGCAAAGCAGCAGGAAGCAGTACAGTTTTTCAGCAAGTACATGGTGCAGGGGTCTGTTAAACAAAAACAAAGTCCCCCAAAGCTGGACAACTCCTTTAAGAGGATGTACAAGATTAGAAAAATATAGAGCGCCACATCTGTCCAAAGGTTGTGTGTTAACCTACAGAAGGCCACCTGTCAACTAGACAGCTACAATTACCACTTGTATAACATCCAAGGTAAACCAAAACGAACAAGTGGAGAATGGTATAAAAAGGTATAAATTTATTGATAAAATACAAAGGATGGAGCTACTACAGAATTGCAAGAATACGGAGAAGCGCAGGGTCACAGGCACCACAGCACACCTTGGTGTCTAAGTAATAGCACACGAACAGGTACAATGAATAAATGCAAATATATTTTCAAAAATAAACCTGGATGGCCAAATATAATATCTCCACACAATTGTTATGTATGAATCATGCAGATGACCATACTAGGTACAGGGAAAAGCACAGTAAATCTACACATAGTACTGGAACCATGAAAACAGACCATGGGAGCAATCATACTCAAGTAAGAGTGACAATGAAGGCAATATACACCATGGATATGTAAAGGGACTCACTATGGATGCGTGCAGGGGTCCCTAGCAACAATGTGGAAGAGGAAATACCGGCTCAGAACGTACCTGAAGACATGGTAGTGAGTGGGCGTATGGACCCTGGGCGCACAACCTCGACGCGCGTTTCGCCCTACAGCTTCGTCAGGAGGTATTTTTGAAAATATATTTGCATTTATTCATTGTACCTGTTTGTGTGCTATTACTTATAGACACCAAGGTGTGCTGTGGTGCCTGTGACCCTCCAAAGGTTGTGTGTGGCAGTGCAGCTCACCTGCTGTGTCCATTCACAGCAGGCATGACTGACGGAAAGCAGCCATGTCTTTCTAATCTCGGAAATCCCTTTAGCGTTATTGCCCTGCCATCTTACAATTGATCCCAATGCAGGGAGCACAGAAGCCCCGAGTCACATCCAACGGTGATATAAATAAGCCACTAGAAGATTGTATATGGGCCTAGAATGTAAAACGTGTGCAGAGATCTCCGGGCAGAACACTTACATGAAGCTACTCACCCAGAGCTCAGCGGAGCAGTATACGGCATGTAGCAGACGGTATACACATCCTAGGGGAGAAACAAACCAGACACTTAAGCAGCTATAAAACCGGACAAAAACACTACATGCTTGTCGGCCAAACGTGCCGTGACTGACGACCATGTCAGGGAACATAAGGATCTGGAGGTGGATACTCATCCATCAGGGGGCACCACAGTCACATTTCTCCACTGTGCAATGTCAGACTTTACCCAGCAAAGCATGGCATGCACAGACCAAGTGGTAGCAGTGTTTGTGCAGTGATAACCCAAGTACCCGAGTCCCAGTGTGTGCACCTATTCAGACTGCGCATCAGGAGGCTGCTTAGTTCTCTGCTCCCTGCACCAATCCCTAAAAGATCAGACTGCAGACACTGGAGAACAGGACACGGCATCTACTAAACACCAGGTACTGGGGGCAATATACCCACCAAAGTCCATAGACTAGAGGGGCAGTACACCCACTTGGCATCAAGGACTGGAGGGAGAACACTACATCAGCTAAATGCCAGGCACTGGCGGCACTAAAGACCAGAGACTGGAGGGAGAGCACTACATGCTTTATACACCAGAGACTAGAGGGGCAGTACACCCACTTGGCATCAAGGACTGGAGGGAGAACACTACATCAGCTAGATGCCAGGCACTGGCGGCACTAAAGACCAGAGACTGGAGGGAGAGCACTACATGCTTTATACACCATAGACTAGAGGGGCAGTACACCCACTTGGCATCAAGGACTGGAGGGAGAACACTACATCAGCTAGATGCCAGGCACTGGCGGCACTAAAGACCAGAGACTGGAGGGAGAGCACTACACCCTCTAGAGGGCACTACATGCATTATACACCAGAGACTAGAGGGGCAGTACACCCACTTGGCATCAAGTACTGGAGGGGGAGCAGTACATCAGCTAGACGCCAGGCACTGGAGGGGCACTACACCCACTGGATAGTAAAGACTGGAGGGGCACTACATGCACCAAAGACTGGAGGAAAAGCACTACATCAGCTAGATGCCAGGGGACTGAATGGGCACTACACCCACGAGATACCATGGGCTGGAGGGACACTGCACCAAATAGACTTTTAGGGGGGGGACTACACCCAATAGACAACAGGGATTGGAGAGACACAACACCCACTAGACATTAAGGACGGGCACACTACACCAATTAGAAACCAGGGACTGGAGAGACACTACACCGACCAGACAGCACAGACTGGAGTAGGGACTATACCCGGTAAACACCAGGGACAGCAGAGACATTATACCCACTAGACTCGAGAGATGGAGGACGATGTACTCACTAGACACCAGGGACTGGATTGGCACTACATCCACTAGACACCAGAGAGGCACTACACCAACTTGACATCAAGGACTGGAGAGACACCATGCCAGCTAAACACCTGGGACCAGATGGGCACGACACCCAAAAGACACCAGGAACTGGAAAGCACAATACCCACTAGACACCAAGAACTGCAGGAACACTACAACCACTAGACACCAGGGACTGGAGAGACACTACACCTACTACTAGACATCAAGGACTGGGGTGGGGGCACCACACCAGTAGAAACTAGGGACTGGATGAGCACTACACCCTCCAGGCACATGAACTAGACATCGTGGGACCACTACACAAACTAGAGATCAGGGACTGGAGATGCACTACACTCCTCAGACACTAGGCACACCATACCCACTGGACACCAGGGACTAGTGGGGCACTGGACACCAAGGACTGGGTGAGCTCTACACCCACTAGATTAGATACTAGGGACTGGAGGGACACTAGACACAAGGAACAGGGAGATACTAAAGAAATTAGACACTAGGGACTGGATAAAGACTATGACCACCAGACAGCAGGGACTGGAGGGACACCATACCAGTAAACTGGTCAGCATCGCTCTCAGGCACTACAAGAGCTTGCACTACCCACAGAATTTACCATGCTGTGAAGGGGTTAACCGAGTCCTCTATCCAGGGATTTACCTTGAAGTCTTGCAGAATTGTATTCCTCTGGTAACGGGCAGAGGACGCTCTGTCAGGCAGGCATTAATCTCTCCGCTTCAGCTGGTTGAACTTCAATGTCAGCAAGAGATCGTTTTCATTACAACTGCCAGAAAACTCTGTCTCACAAATGTATGATGTGCGCGGGCGGGAAGGCCGGAGGGCCATTTGTAAATGTTATTAAATCCTGCGCCGTCTTGTAATTGAGACGTACACGACGGCTGCGCAGGATTTACAGGACCGGCTGCGGCGCACATAGACAATCACCTACACGTCTCCTCTAAGGACTCAGGTGAGACACCGCAGTCCTAGACAACATTCACACTCACCTGCACCTAGAAAGGACCTGATCTCTGGATGGGTCAGAGGGTAACATCCACGCGGGTGAACGCTGTGAAACACATGAAAAAGGATTATCTGTATCGCCATGTAAAGATTTAGGTCTTCAATCGCTTTCCAATTCAGAAAATACCTGCTGCTACATGGAAACCATCAGCAAGCAGGTTAGCCGCTGTTGCTGGATCTTATGGTTTTATTTGCATATGCTAAAAGACTAAGCACCTAAAAGAGTGCTTTCTGGGTCTCATGATTTTGCAAATAAGTAGCAGTTTCAAGAGAAAACAGCAGTTTTGGGCCACACTGCGGCCACCCGGAAGCAGCTCCGCGTGGACTTACCCAAGTACATCCAGTAGCTAGGCTAATCATCATCCAAATTACATATGCCGTAGGCTATGTTTACATGTTGTAGCCATATCGTTTTTGCAATTTCGAAAGCATTGTGGCAAAACTGCGATATGACTGCATAATGTGAACGCAGACTAATACCAGGACTGGAAATGTGCAAGTGTTAATAAGCCAATCAGTCCACTCACTACAAATCATTACCCATAGAAAGTAGTGAATTGAGAAAAGTGATCCGTCAACAGCAGCTAGTTCATGGTTTCCAAGCCGCGAAATATCTTCTGTGCTGCTCAGAGTAATAAATCACGCTTATGAGTAAGAAATAAGTTACTCACCTTACACCGTGCTTTCCAGAGCTGAGGACAAGGCGTACAAGCCACAGCACACTGCCATAGGGAATCATTACAGGCACACGTAGTGTCGCCATGTAGTCCAGGGCTGACCGCAGTCTGTTTCCAAGGGCAACCAGTAAATTGTTAAAGCAAAAAAAATATATAAAAAAATCCAACACAACTTTAGTCAATTACATTTATCATGTAGAGAAAGTGAATACAAACCACTTACTAATGTATTGGGATTCTCCATATTGAATCCAGCCAGCAAAGGAGGCATTTTCCCATCACATTATACACTGCTCGTTTCCATGGTTACGACCACCCTGCAATCCATTAGCGGTGGTCATGCTTGCACACTATAGGAAAAAGTGTCGTCCTCACTGGTGGCTGGGATCGTGTGAGCGCACATAGGCTGGTGCTTTTCCTTATAGCGTGCAAGCACGACCACCACTGATGGATTGCAGGGTGGTCTGTAACCATGGAAACGAGCAGTGCATAATGTGATGGGAAAATGAATCCAGCCAGTAAAGGAGGCAATATGGACAATCACAATACATTAGTAAATGCCTTGTATTAACTTTCTCTACATGATAAATGCCATTTGCTGAAGTGAGACAATCCCTATCTAGGTCCCGGAGTTCTCCAGGACCTAGATATTGATGACCTGGCTTTAGGTTATCAATATCGGGTTGTAGGGAGTCCAACACAGGTGGATGGAGCCTGAGGCACAAGGTCCTGTCTACCACATAGTGGCCGTGCCAGGGTACTGCAGCTCAGCTCCCATTCAAGTGAATGGTTACTGGGCGGCAGCAGTACACCAACCCTGGAAAATACCCAGTGGTTGATAGCCTTCTTACTTCCATCCAGTGTATAGTTTCCAGCACCTGTGGCTGCCTGAAACAGCTGATCATGGAGGTGCCGGATGTTGGACCCCCACAATTTCATATTGATGACCAATCCTGAAGCCAGGTTATCAATATCTAAGTCTAGAGAACTCCTTTAAGTTGACCTTTTACATGGGCACTTGGCAGCTGAAGGCATCTGTGTTGGTCCCATGTTCATATGTGCCGGCATTGCTGAGAAAAATAATGTTTTAATATATGCAAATGAGCCTCTAGGAGCAACGGAAACGCCCCCGTTGCTCCTAGAGGCTCAGTTGCATATATTAAAACATCATTTTCTCAGCAATGCGGGCACATAAGAACATGGGACCAACAGATGCCTTCAGCTGCCGAGTGCACATGGAACAGGTCAGCCAGTGTCATAGGTACAAAACTGCTGACAGATGCCCTTTAAACATCTTGTTTCTGTGCATTCAAACTCCCATCATTCTGTAACTGCTGACACATCAGGAGTCACACTTCATTACTGGATAAAACCCATCAATATAAAAAATTGCACAGTGAACGTGTTATCTACCAAGAGATCCATCTCACGGCACACCAAATGTCTCTGAAAACTGCAGATATTTCCAACTGTTGGATATAGAATCATTGTCCATGTGACAACTGCTGATTGCTGGAGCTTCCGCACCCCCAGCTCAGCTCAGATGGGGTTGGGGTCTCTCGGGTGGACAGTCCCTTCAAAACTTGTATTTACTGGTTGCAAAACCGTTGACATATCTGCATCACGGCCCATAGCCACTTTCCAGACACAGGTCTAGAGAGCCCCTTTAGTTGCACAGATATAGTCAGTCAGCGCACGTTACATTCAACCACTCCAAATGTGGAGAGCAGCGGCGCAGGGACGAGCGTTACATAACCCGCACCTGGAACACTGAATGTAAACACTTGACAAGTGTCTCCGCCATTCAAGAGCTGCGGGAGAGACGGCTGCCATGCTTGACTCACCGCCGCAGGCACTTCAGCGCAGCCTGTCACCTCCAGCGTCCCACCGAACACAAGGGAAATCAGGGGAAAATATGTATTCACCGCAAGACAGAACCCAAATCATGAGACGAGCGTCTGCGCAGCGAAGGCCTTTTTCAGATGACCTCTGCACAAAGCAGTGACCCGATGGTTGCTACGTGCACCAGTCGTCACACATCTCCCCAGCTGTGAGGCCGTGTTCAGACCTGGCGGATTTGCCCTGCAAAGCAAACGGTGAAATCCGCTGCAAATGTAACAGACTCTGCCACATCTGAACACTCTGCATTTCCCTGCAGGGGAGTAAAAAGATACAGGTACACCTATCCTCCTCTATTCGGGCGCGGCGGCCATCTTTCCATTCTCACTAATAAGGCTGCTGGGATTAGTAAGCGAGGGATGGAGACGCCGGCATGACGCTCACGGCCATTTAGGGAGCACTTCCAGGAGGGGTAAGAGCGCACAGCACCCGTCTCCCAGCATCTTTTTCATGAGGCACTCATACGTTTAGAGGGTCTGACGCGCAGTGCGGACGGATGAGTCCTCATTATAAGAGACACGCGGGACTGGGACTCCTTTTTGCCGTTACACCTAGAGCAGGGATCAGCAACGTCCTGCACTCCAGGTGTTCTGAAACTACAAATTCCCAGAATTCTCTCCTTTCACTTCTGTGGGCAATACAAAAAGAGCCGAGTAAGTTTGCATGCTGGGAGTTGTAGTTTCACAGCAGCTGGAGTGCCGAAGATTGCTGATCCCTGACCTAGAGGCTCCGCTCTCTCTGCAACTGCCGTGCCCTCTGCACTTTGACAGGACATCATAACGTGCGACCCTGTCAAAGGGCAGTTGCACAGAGTGGAGCCTCTAGGTGTAATGGTAACGCCCCCGTTGCTCCTAGAGGCTCATTTGCATATATTAAAACATAATTTTTCTCAGTAATGTGGACACATATGAACACGGGACCAACACAGATGCCTTCAGCTGCCAAGTGCACATGTAACAGGTCAGCCAGTGTCATAGGTACAAAACTGCTGACAGATGCCCTTTAAGAGCCTGTGTAATTATGTCCTGATTCCTTCACCAAAAATATTTTATTTGCTTTACATGGGATTACTGGATAAATATTAAAAAATAACAGAGACAAAGTACAGGCATGATATACAGCGCCCCCTTGTGGTGCTCGAGTTTATCTGCAACCCAGAAAATTCCTGCTACTGCCAGGGACATACGTTGACACGCGAAGGGCACCTATTCATCTTCTATTTGGGATCGCGCTTCTACCAAGTGACGGCCACAATGCAGCTGCAGGTCGTCAATTCGGCTCGACACCGGGAGCGGAACGATGGTGAGAACTTAGGACCCCAAATCCATTGCTGCTACAAGAACTGCAAACGTGGACTGTAGTTTGAGACGGTCAAGCCACGGCTACAATTAACCTGCTCTGGGGTGCAGGCAGCTGAGATACGGGGTGCTGTTCGGTAGGGTCCTCAGCTGCGCGGCACGAGTCTGATGTCTTCAGTCTCTTCACAGGATCTTAGAAGAACAGTCCACCCCTGATCTGTCCGCAAGAAAGGAGGCCATTTTGTCGTCAGGGCGTATAATTGTAGAAATGCGTAGGGTCACTCATGAGCGATCTATGGATTAACAGGTGTGCGACAAAATGGCCGCCTCCTTCCGTTCAGTTTACTTGTGAACCGACCACGCCTGCAGAATTCTCCAAACTTTACGAGATCACAGTCCATCCTGATGGTCAAGTCGCTGACTTCTCGCAGGTCGTCTGGTCCTGATTCTCAGGTTGACTTGACCCGTCCCCTGCGGTACTGCTGTCCAGCACCAGCTCCAGCGCCTCCTCGCCCACAATCCGACGAACCTTCTCCCCTTTAGCCGCCAAGATTTCTTCAATATTCCTTCAGAGGGGGAGCAATGAACACATGTTAACACAAGATGGCTGCGTGTTTAGGGCCGTGCGCCCTCAGTCGGGCCGGGACACGTGTCCATAATATGGTTGTACTGAACTGGCCTTAAATATACAATATTGTAAGCAACCTCTCTAGCTACTGTGAAACTACAACTCCTATTAAGGCCTATCAGCCTGCAGCTTTCAGGACTCGCTGGGAGTTGTAGTTACACAACAGTCAGACATTGCATTACAGTTTACATGCTGTAATATAACATTTGCTCCACTAGGTGGTAGTGTTGTCTATGAAATATGAGCAGGCCTCAATTTGCAGCATAATTTACAGCAATTTCTAGTAAACCTGTGTGAGGCCACGCCCCCCCAAAATGTGTCCTCATACACCTGTACTTACTTCTTCCCCTCCAGATCGGAGAACCAGCCCAGGTTGTCGGCTATGATGTGATGGTTCTGGCAGCCGGGACACCTCACGATCACCACGCCGTTACGGTACGCCACTTTAGAGATCGTTTTCATGGACCTTGTGGAGCAAACCTGAAGAAAAAGAAAAAACAATCATCATGGACGACATGACAACTACATGTAAAGTGGTTGTCGGGAGGTTTAGCTCTAGCGACCAGACATACCGCCATGTACTATATACTGTCCGCATGTCTATAAACGTTACCGCTGGAGACCCTGGAAACAGTCAGCAGTGGGAGCCGAACACTAGGGGCACATTCGCGCGACAGTGGAAAGCGTCCGTTTTCAGGACCATTGCAGTCGGACATCAATCCACCCAACGGCCATTATAAATGGCTTCATTATGTAAAAAAAATAAATATATATATATATATATAAATATAAATACTGCACAGGCACAGCCGGGAACACTCGCAGGCTTCGTGGGGGCGTTCTCCCCCTCAGGCACCGTTATAGGGGGGGGGGTCCTCTCCCTCAGGCACCGTTATAGGGGGGGGGGGTACTCTCCCTCAGGCACCGTTATAGGGGGGGGGGGTCCTCTCCCTCAGGCACCGTTATAGGGGGGGGGGGGGGGGGGGGTCCTCTCCCTCAGGCACCGTTATAGGGGGGGGGGGGGGGGGGTCCTCTCCCTCAGGCACCGTTATAGGGGGGGGGGTCCTCTCCCTCAGGCACCGTTATAGGGGGGGGGTCCTCTCCCTCAGGCACCGTTATAGGGGGGGGGGTCCTCTCCCTCAGGCACCGTTATAGGGGGGGGGGGGGCCCTCTCCCTCAGGCACCGTTATAGGGGGGGGGGGTCCTCTCCCTCAGGCACCGTTATAGGGGGGGGGGTCCTCTCCCTCAGGCACCGTTATAGGGGGGGGGGGGTCCTCTCCCTCAGGCACCGTTATAGGGGGGGGGGGGTCCTCTCCCTCAGGCACCGTTATAGGGGGGGGGGGTCCTCTCCCTCAGGCACCGTTATAGGGGGGGGGGGTCCTCTCCCTCAGGCACCGTTATAGGGGGGGGGGGTCCTCTCCCTCAGGCACCGTTATAGGGGGGGGGGTCCTCTCCCTCAGGCACCGTTATAGGGGGGGGGGTCCTCTCCCTCAGGCACCGTTATAGGGGGGGGGTCCTCTCCCTCAGGCACCGTTATAGGGGGGGGGTCCTCTCCCTCAGGCACCGTTATAGGGGGGGGGTCCTCTCCCTCAGGCACCGTTATAGGGGGGGGGTCCTCTCCCTCAGGCACCGTTATAGGGGGGGGGTCCTCTCCCTCAGGCACAGTTATAGGGGGGGGGGTCCTCTCCCTCAGGCACAGTTATAGGGGGGGGGGGTCCTCTCCCTCAGGCACAGTTATAGGGGGGGGGGGTCCTCTCCCTCAGGCACAGTTATAGGGGGGGGGGTCCTCTCCCTCAGGCACAGTTATAGGGGGGGGGGTCCTCTCCCTCAGGCACAGTTATAGGGGGGGGGGTCCTCTCCCTCAGGCACCGTTATAGGGGGGGGGGGTCCTCTCCCTCAGGCACCGTTATAGGGGGGGGGGGTCCTCTCCCTCAGGCACCGTTATAGGGGGGGGGGGTCCTCTCCCTCAGGCACCGTTATAGGGGGGGGGGTCCCTCTCCCTCAGGCACCGTTATAGGGGGGGGGGGTCCTCTCCCTCAGGCACCGTTATAGGGGGGGGGGGGGTCCTCTCCCTCAGGCACCGTTATAGGGGGGGGGGTCCTCTCCCTTCAGGCACAGTTATAGGGGGGGGTCCTCTCCTTCAGGCACAGTTATAGGGGGGGTCCTCTCCCTCAGGCACCGTTATAGGGGGGGGTCCTCTCCCTCAGGCACCGTTATAGGGGGGGTCCCTCTCCCTCAGGCACCGTTATAGGGGGGGTCCTCTCCCTCAGGCACCGTTATAGGGGGGGTCCTCTCCCTCAGGCACCGTTATAGGGGGGGTCCTCTCCCTCAGGCACCGTTATAGGGGGGGTCCTCTCCCTCAGGCACCGTTATAGGGGGGTCCTCTCCCTCAGGCACCGTTATAGGGGGGGGGGTCCTCTCCCTCAGGCACCGTTATAGGGGGGGGGGGGTCCTCTCCCTCAGGCACCGTTATAGGGGGGGGGGGGTCCTCTCCCTCAGGCACCGTTATAGGGGGGGGGGGGGTCCTCTCCCTCAGGCACCGTTATAGGGGGGGGGGTCCTCTCCCTCAGGCACCGTTATAGGGGGGGGGGGGTCCTCTCCCTCAGGCACCGTTATAGGGGGGGGGGGGGTCCTCTCCCTCAGGCACCGTTATAGGGGGGGGGGGGTCCTCTCCCTCAGGCACCGTTATAGGGGGGGGGGTCCTCTCCCTCAGGCACCGTTATAGGGGGGGGGGGGTCCTCTCCCTCAGGCACCGTTATGGGGGGGTCCTCTCCCTCAGGCACCGTTATGGGGGGGTCCTCTCCTTCAGGCACAGTTATGGGGGGGTCCTCTCCCTCAGGCACCGTTATAGGGGGGGTCCTCTCCTTCAGGCACAGTTATGGGGGGGGGGGTCCTCTCCCTCAGGCACCGTTATAGGGGGGGTCCTCTCCCTCAGGCACCGTTATAGGGGGGGGTCCTCTCCCTCAGGCACCGTTATAGGGGGGGGGGTCCTCTCCCTCAGGCACCGTTATAGGGGGGGGGGGTCCTCTCCCTCAGGCACCGTTATAGGGGGGGGGTCCTCTCCCTCAGGCACCGTTATAGGGGGGGGGTCCTCTCCCTCAGGCACCGTTATAGGGGGGGGGGTCCTCTCCCTCAGGCACCGTTATAGGGGGGGGGGGGTCCTCTCCCTCAGGCACCGTTATAGGGGGGGGGGGTCCTCTCCCTCAGGCACCGTTATGGGGGGGTCCTCTCCTTCAGGCACAGTTATGGGGGGGGTCCTCTCCCTCAGGCACCGTTATAGGGGGGGTCCTCTCCTTCAGGCACAGTTATGGGGGGGGGGTCCTCTCCCTCAGGCACCGTTATAGGGGGGGTCCTCTCCCTCAGGCACCGTTATAGGGGGGGGTCCTCTCCCTCAGGCACCGTTATAGGGGGGGGTCCTCTCCCTCAGGCACCGTTATAGGGGGGGGGGGGGTCCTCTCCCTCAGGCACCGTTATAGGGGGGGGGGGGGTCCTCTCCCTCAGGCACCGTTATAGGGGGGGGGGGGTCCTCTCCCTCAGGCACCGTTATAGGGGGGGGTCCTCTCCCTCAGGCACCGTTATAGGGGGGGGGGTCCTCTCCCTCAGGCACCGTTATAGGGGGGGGGTCCTCTCCCTCAGGCACCGTTATAGGGGGGGGGGTCCTCTCCCTCAGGCACCGTTATAGGGGGGGGGGTCCTCTCCCTCAGGCACCGTTATAGGGGGGGGGGTCCTCTCCCTCAGGCACCGTTATAGGGGGGGGGGGTCCTCTCCCTCAGGCACCGTTATAGGGGGGGGGGGTCCTCTCCCTCAGGCACCGTTATAGGGGGGGGGGGGTCCTCTCCCTCAGGCACCGTTATAGGGGGGGGGGTCCTCTCCCTCAGGCACCGTTATAGGGGGGGGGGTCCTCTCCCTCAGGCACCGTTATAGGGGGGGGGGGTCCTCTCCCTCAGGCACCGTTATAGGGGGGGGGGGGTCCTCTCCCTCAGGCACCGTTATAGGGGGGGGGGGTCCTCTCCCTCAGGCACCGTTATAGGGGGGGGGGTCCTCTCCCTCAGGCACCGTTATAGGGGGGGGGGTCCTCTCCTTCAGGCACAGTTATGGGGGGGGGGTTCCTCTCCTTCAGGCACAGTTATGGGGGGGGGTCCTCTCCTTCAGGCACAGTTATGGGGGGGGGGTCCTCTCCTTCAGGCACAGTTATGGGGGGGGGGGGTCCTCTCCTTCAGGCACAGTTATGGGGGGGGGTCCTCTCCTTCAGGCACAGTTATGGGGGGGGTCCTCTCCTTCAGGCACAGTTATGGGGGGGGGTCCTCTCCTTCAGGCACAGTTATGGGGGGGGGTCCTCTCCTTCAGGCACAGTTATGGGGGGGGGGTCCTCTCCTTCAGGCACAGTTATGGGGGGGGGGGTCCTCTCCTTCAGGCACAGTTATGGGGGGGGGGGGTCCTCTCCTTCAGGCACCGTTATGGGGGGGGGGGGTCCTCTCCCTCAGGCACCGTTATGTGGGGGTCGTCCTCTCCCTCGGGCACCGTTATGTGGGGGGTCCTCCCCCTCAGGCACCGTTATGGTGATGGGGGTCCTCTCCCTCTGAATGTACCCACCTTGCAGGTGTACACGAGCTGGTAATGGGTGGACTGCACTTTCCCCACAGGCTGGTCTCCCGTGGCGGCTCCCCGGGCACACAGGCCTCTCCATACTATAGTCTGGCAGTTTCGGGTGGTAGATAAAAGCGGGCGGCTGTGACAGTTCACACTGTGCGTCCTCAGGGATGTCGGCACCAGCCTCACCCCGACACTGGCAGCTAGCCTCCCGCAGCGCACCGCCAGCCTCCAGCTCCCCTCTGTCAGCATGTTCCCAGGACTGTTCCAGCACCTGACCGGAAGCTGCCGCTCTGCAGGCGGAAGTACAACCCCGCCATCTTTGTTGAGGGCTTTCCATAATTAGGCTTGTCTATAGTTTGTAGTTTAACCCCTTCCTGGCTGGATTTGTTTATGCTGCAATTAAATACTAATATAACACTATTTAATGAGTATTATGTGATGTGTACTACAACTCCCAACATTCCTGGTATCTACAGGTTGCCTGTAGATATAACCCCTTAGTGACCAGCCTGTTTTGGGCCATACTGACCAAGCATTTTTCTTCCTTTTTTCATTGTCGCCTTTCAATAGCTGTAATTTTTTATTTTTCAGTCTATATAGCTGTATGAGGGCTTGTGTTTTGCAGGACAAGTTGTAGTTTTTAATGTTGGGGACACGTAACTCTCTGATTAACTTTTATTAACTCTTTCTGGGAGGGAGATGGGAAAAAACAGCAATACTGCCACTAAGTTTTTACATTATAAACTGTGGCGTTCATTTTTCAGCAAAAATAACATAATATCTTTATTCTCTGGGTCAGTATGACTACAGCAATACCAAATACATAGGTTTTTTCTTTACATTTTACTACTTTTGTGCAATAAAACCCCTTTTTAAAAAATAAAATAAAAATCTTTTTGCCTCGCTGCTTCGCAAGACCCCTAACTTTTTAAATATTCTTTCTATGTAGTTATGTGACGGCTTGATTTTTGTAGGACGACTTGTAGTTTTCATTGGTATCATTTTAAGGTAGATAACTCTTTTTGATCACTTGTTATTAAGTTTTTTCAGTGGCAACTAAGAATAAATTAGCAATTCTGGCATCTTTTTGTAGTTTTTTCCCCCCTGCGTTTACTGTAGGGGATCATTTACATGATATTTGTGTAGTGCAGGTCATTACGGATGCGGCAATAATAAACGTGGGGGAGATTTTGTTTTTGCAATTTTTTCCATTGAAAAGTGTATTGTCAATGGAAAAAAAATGTGTTTTGGATTTTTTTATGTAATACATTTTTTTACTTTTTTCTAACCACTTAACCCCTTCATGCCCGATGAGGTACATGTACGTCATTGGGCTGGTCTTTAAACATGGCGCCCGTTCGCGTGCGCATCGGGCACCATAGCCGCGGGTGGCCGCCTGCTACTTACAGCAGACACCCGCGGCTCATGTCCGCAACCGGCAATAATGCCGATCGCAGACATTTAACCCCTCAGGTGCCGTGGTCAATCCTGACCACGGCATCTGAGCGCGCTGAAAACCGAAAGCGCGTGCTTCCGGTGGCGCTCCGGCTCCCCCGTGCAGCAATCGGAAGAGCCGGAGCTTGTGTGCAGCAGTCTTTGTGAATGACCGGAGGCTGCTGCATAGTATTTCCTATGGAGCCATTGCCTGTAATAGGGCTCCATAGGAAAGTAGTAAAATCATCATAGACTCCAATGCTAGTGCATTGAAGTCTATGATAATAGCAATCAGATGATTGCATGTTATAGTTACCTATGGGAACTATAAAAAAGTGTAAAACAAATAATAATACATTTCTAAAAATAAAAAAACATAAAATTAAAATCACCCCCCTTTTCCCAAAATAAAAATAAAAGAACTAAAAAAATACACATCATGGTTGTTGAAATGTGTGAAAAAGCCTATAGTATAAAAATATATTCCCCATACGGCAAACAGCAAAACGGAAAAAAAACGTCCAAATGGCCGATTCGCCGTTTTTGGTCCCTTTATTTTCTACAAAAAATAAATAAATAAAAAGTGATCAAAAAGTCATGCACACCCCAGAATGGTATCAATGAAAAGTTCAGATCACCCCGCAAAAAATGAGCCCCCACACAGCTCCGTACACATAATTACAAAAAAGTTATAGGGGACAAAATATGGCGACAAAAAAATAAAACTGATTTTTGTTCCCACTTTTTAATTTTTTTATCACGATCAAAACGCAAGAAAAACACTACATATAAAGGTATCGCCGGATTCCTACTGACCTTTAGAATAAAAGTAACCAGTTAGTTTTATCGTACATCGAACGACTTAAAAAACCTGTAAAACTGTGGTGGAATTGCTTTTTTTTTTTGCAATTTCACCCCATTTGGATTTTTTTTCCCACTTCCCACTACATCATATGCAATATTAAATGTTGGCGTTGGAAAGTACAACTTGTCCCGCAGAAATCAGACAAATAAAAACAGACCAAAACGAAAATGCAAAAGAAAAAAAAACACTCTGGGGGTGAAAGGGTTAATAATCCCACAAGGGGTCTATAACAGGCAATCTCTTGATTGCTTCTAAAATACAATGCACTTTCCCATACCTCCCAACCGTCCCGGATTCTGTGGGACAGTCCCAGATTTCAGTGGCTGTCCCGCGGTCCCGGTACGGGAGAGGTATGTCCCGCTTTCTGGCAGCTGTCCCTACGTAATATGCCCAGTAATGATAAAGCAAGAGCCGTCCGCCCGCTCCCTGCCACATCATTCCTCCCCCCTGTCTGCGCTCCACACTGCAGGTCTGGGCAGGGGGCGGGGCCGGCCAGGAGTTCTGTGCATCATCCTGCTGCTGGGAAACGAGGTGAGTATGGGGAGTTAATTTATTTATTTATTTTTTTACTGCTTGTGAAGGGGCATAGCTGGGCATATTACTTTACTGTGAGGTGGCACAGCTGGGCATATTACTTTACTGTGAGGTGGCACAGCTGGGCATATTACTTTACTGTGAGGGGGCACAGCTGGGCATATTACTTTACTGTGAGGTGGCACAGCTGGGCATATTACTTTACTGTGAGGTGGCACAGCTGGGCATATTACTTTACTGTGAGGTGGCACAGCTGGGCATATTACTTTACTGTGAGGTGGCACAGCTGGGCATATTACTTTACTGTGAGGGGGCGCAGCTGGGCATATTACTGTGAGGGGGCACAGCTGGGCATATTACTGTGAGGGGGCACAGCTGGGCATATTACTGTGAGGGGGCACAGCTGGGCATATTACTGTGAGGGGGCACAGCTGGGCATATTACTGTGAGGGGGCACAGCTGGGCATATTACTTTACTGTGAGGGGGCACAGCTGAGCATATTACTTTACTGTGAGGTGGCACAGCTGAGCATATTACTTTACTGTGAGGGGGCACAGCTGGGCATATTACTTTACTGTGAGGTGGCACAGTTGGGCATATTACTTTACTGTGAAGGGGCACAGCTGGGCATATTACTTTACTGTGAGGTGGTACAGCTGGGCATATTACTTTACTGTGAGGTGGCACAGCTGGGCATATTACTTTACTGTGAGGTGGCACAGCTGGGCATATTACTTTACTGTGAGGTGGTACAGCTGGGCATATTACTTTACTGTGAGGGGGCACAGCTGGGCATATTACTTTACTGTGAGGGGGCACAGCTGGGCATATTACTTTACTGTGAGAGGGCACAGCTGGGCATATTACTGTGAGGTGGCACAATCCTGGGCATATCACTGTGAGGGGGCACATCACTGTGAGGGGGCACATAACTGGGCATATCACTGTGAGGGGGCACATAACTGGGCATATCACTGTGAGGGGGCACATAACCGGGCATGTCACTGTGAGGGGGCACATAACTGGGCATGTTACTGTGAGGGGGCACATAACTGGGCATATTACTGTGAGGGGGCACAACTGGGCATATTACTGTGAGGGGGCACAACTGGGCATATTACTGTGAGGGGGCACAACTGGGCATATTACTGTGAGGGGGCACAACTGGGCATATTACTGTGAGAGGGCACATGACTGGACATATTACTGTGAGGGGGCACAACTGGGCATATTACTGTGAGGGGGCACAACTGGGCATATTACTGAGAGAGGGCACATAACTGGGCATATCACTGTGAGGGGGCACATAACTGGGCATATTACTTATTTTTTCCTGGTGCGGATCGCGGATCCCATTCAAGTGAATGGGTCCGCGTCCGCAGACTGCTTACACATGGGTTGGTGCCCGTGCATTAAGGGCCGCAATTTGCAATCGTGAACCTGAGGCCTAATACAGTGTCTACAAAGTGAATGGTATTTGCCAAATCTCATGGACACTTGCAGAGACAGAAAACTTCCCAGTGAGCTGATGCCCAGTGTGCCACCTGAGCCCTACTCACAGCCACCAGCCAGGTAAGTAATGATCTAATGCTCCAAGCATTAATTAATACTGGAGGTGTAAGGTACTTATGTACAAAGGCCGGCGACCACAGGTGCCCTCCGGACTTCTGTATTCAACTGCATTGCCATCCTGAGGTAACTGGATTTGGAGGACAGAACGTGGCAGGCTGGCAGCTGGCGCTGACTACCACAAAGGGGCAGCATGTTGTGTTGCACTGTGGTGTTCCAATCTGCTGGGGCAGTATATTGTGCTGCATTGTGGTATTTGGGTCTTCTGGGGCCCTGTGTGCAGGTACCTGCAGGGTAAAGCCACATCTGTCGATATTCCTGGGTGAAATTAATGGAAAGCCACTGCAATTATACACTGGCATGCTGCAGCTTTAAAATTTGCACCGCTGGGTAGGGCCTATTTCACACATCAGTGTTTGGTCAGTGATTTTGTGACGCACAGCAGCGGAAAGGGGGTCTCTTTAAGAGAAATAAGAGTACTTGTTTTCGTGATGCCAGTTGCAGTGAAGCAACAAGGGCACAGGGCCCCTTTTTAGTGATACTGTCAATGGTACCCGGGTGTAGGAATTCCAGAGTGGTGTAGGGTAACCTATAATGTCCCTTAATGTTGGTGCATGTGTCACGTTGCTCCTACCTGTATACGCTGGACCCCAGGCGTTGTCGTCCGAAGCAGAGCAAAGGGGGTACGTGGTGAAGGGGATGAAGAAATAAATTGAGTCCAGACCTTGTGATGAAGTTGATAACAGCTTTACTTGAGAATAAACGTTTCTCCAAACAGACTCAGGCTTTGTCTTGGTTCCAGCAGGCTTTGGCATAAACTGTGGCAGGCAAACTCCTCTCTGCTACGTCTGTTGCTCTCTGGCTCTGCTGTGCTAACAGGATAGCTGTATAACTTAGCTTTCTCTGGTTGCTGCAACCTCCTTCTTGTAGTCTTTCTTTAAACTGGTCCAGAGAACGTTACTCCTGGCTTCAGAGGCTTCCAGCTTCTGCCTCCATGTCCAGCTTTGCTGAAGGTGCTCCAGCTGGCCTGGACAGGGCTCTGTGCACCTGCTGCACACCCTCCCTTTGCAGGGGGTAAACTAGAACCTTCCCCTAGCCAGGGGGTAAGCTGAACTAACGCTAAACTAAAACTTCTCCCTCCCTGCAACAAGTGGGAAAACGCCCACCACACCACAGAGAAAAGAAGGTTCCACTCTATGTCCCTGTAGCTCTGCCATTTATGCAGCCACCTGCTGGTGAACCAGGCATATTACATGAACATAACAGTTACATGGAAAGAGAATGCACATAGTGAAGAACCTGCAATAAATACGTATTATGACATGAGGTTAACCATAGGAGACCGTGTGCGGTCTTCACGATGGACGCCCACCTCAGTGTGCAGTGCGTTAATGTAGAAGACCTATCCTCAGGATAGGTCATCAATACCAGATCGCTGGGGGTTTAACGTCCTGGAGAGGATATTCGGGGGTGCGGAGAGACCGATCTGCACCAATCCTTAGGATAGATCATCCATATCACCCCACTGCAGAAAGTACGTCCACACAGGACACAAATCTAGCAGCAGCTATTTCAGAAATTCGCCGCCGTAAAAAACACCCGAAATGTGCTGTTTTTTGGGGGGTTGAAAGTCGTGGCTAAAACCTGCAGCAAAAACGGACATGCTGTGGAGTGTTAACCACAAGTCGGTTTGCTCTGCGGTGTTTTCTCCACAAATTGTGGATGAGATTTCTGTAAAATGCTGCTGGTTTTCCACACTAAATGGTGCTGTGGATAATGTGCAGCATTTACGCTCTGTGTGAACGTACCCATAACTGACCTAATGTGTTATGCCCTGGATCAGGACTACAAAGGTGAAGCATGACACAGGGACCTTCTCTTTGGCGTTCTTTGACTCCCCCCATGTCACGCTCCACCCGCAGGCCACACACCAGGCATAACACAGTGCAGACATTTTATCCGGAGTGTTCCTTTAATGCACAGTGTAAACTGCGCTCACAGTTCAATGGCCATTCAGCTTTATTTTCTGTGAAACTGCAGAACACGGCTGCGTCATGCATGTTTTATTCTCTGTGGTACATTTTAGGTTTTTTTTCTATAAAAATAGACTATACAATATCAATACTGTGTGACTTACTAGTACATGGGAGTCCAGGTCTCACGCATAATGGCCGCTGTGATCGCAGAAAGCGCACATTTCCTAGCACCATTACAATTCTACACCGTATAATGTGCTTTATCGAATCGGAGGCTTTTTTATTTAGAATCTTTTTTTATCCAGAAAGGTTGAAGATTTGATAGGAACCAAAAGCCGTGTAAATACCGACCCCCGACAAATCAGGGCATTGCGGTGCAATCTAGAACATCCCAAGGGACCGAAAACAGCACTGCCTCATAGAAAGGGAGATCTCCAGATAGGACCCCCCCGCCCCCCCTTCCAAGACGGAATTTGGTGGAGGTGTCCATATATTACAGGCAGTGGCCACAGCAGAGGAAATGTCTACCTGACTTCAGAGAGAGACTGGTTACTAGAAATATACTGCCTAACAACCAGTATTTTCAATGGAGTTGAGAGATATGTCCCCATCCACCACTCAGGTCTTGGTTCAAGGCTGAAAGGCCATGTACACCTTTGAGGGCAATTTTTTGAGTGCTGCATTGTACTCATTTTGAGCTTTATTAAAAATGTTGAGCCCCTTTCTCTGTACAGCCTTGAGATTCTCTAGTAGCAGGCTCTGTATTTTTACTCTGCTCCATTAGGCCCAACTTCAGAGAGTCTGGTTTCTAGGAATATACTGCCTAACAACCAGTCTTTTCAACGGGGTTGAGAGACATGTCCCCATCCACCCCTCAGGTCTTCAGTTCAAGGCTTAAAGGGGTTATCCCATCTTAGACAAGGGGGGCATATCGCTAGGATATGCCCCCATTGTCCGATAGGTGCGGGTCCCACCTCTGGGACCCGCACCTACAACGAGAACGGAGTCGGGGAGAGTTGTGGCACAGCTCCCCGCCTCTCCCATTGAAGTGAATGGGAGCGCACCGCCAACGCTCCCATTCATTTCTATGGGGCCGACGGAAATAGCCGAGCCAGCGCTCGGCTATTTTGGTCGGCTCCATAGAAATGAACGGAGGGCGGCTGCTCCACTTTCTCTGCTCCGTTCTTGTAGGTGCGGGTCCCAGCGATGGGACCCGCACCTATCAGACAATGGGGGCATATCCTAGCGATATGCCCCCATTGTCTAAGATGGGATAACCCCTTTAAAGGCTATGTATACTTTTCGAGGGCAATTTTTTTCAGTATTGCATTGTACTCATTTTGAGCTAGAAATCCTTTTTTTTTGGGTCTTTATTTTTTTTTAAAAGTTAGCCCCTTTCTCTGTACAGCCTTGAGATTATCTAGTACCTGGCTCTGTATTTTTAATGTTCCGTCAGGCAGCTCAGCTGATGGCTCCTTATCTCTGACTTTATAAACACTTATTATAGATCAATTCTTATCTTACTTATCTTATGTGGCTTAAATAGGCGTTTATGACCTTTTATTAATTTAGAGGTAAGGTTAATTAGATGACTGGCACAAAGTGAAAGTACAGTACCCACAGCTAGACAGTTAACCCTTTGTGACAGAACAGCTGAATATTTTTTTTGTTTTGTAAAGTCCAATAAAATAAAAAAATTTAGGGCAAAATGAGTAAAATGCAAATCATACAATGTCCTCGAAGGTGTCCATAGCCTTTAACTGGCACCGAACTGAGGGCAATGATGCTTGGCAAGACTCCCCTTACTGCCTGATTTTTGCAGATATGCCGACTCTGGAAGGTGACTAATCGCATCAATTTAGCAATTTTACGTACCATTTTCCAAATGATCAGTTGCTGCAATTTCAGGTATATTAAAGACGGGCTCAGACACTTTGCTGCACAATTTGACAGCCAGAGCCACGTATTTTTTTGCTCCTGGAGTGTTTCTAGAAACCTATACATCGGGATTTATAACATTTTCAGCCCTTAAAGCCCTTTGGGTCTATTCACCCTGTGATCGCGGTGTACCTCACAGGTGTATGTCGGAAGGATCTCTCAGCATATACCTCCAAGATATACCATACATTATGCGCCCACATCCTCTGTATGGACTGGCATGAGCAGGGAGACCTGGCAGCACAGGAACCAAGTTCTGGATCCACTGTCCTTTAGTGTTTCGTCCAAGCACAATAGTGTACACGGAGGTCCCCACTGCTGGACTTGGAGCGGGCTCCTATGACGTCCCCTCGGTCTCGCTTTCTGATGTGGAGTATTCTTTTTTTTGTTGTGAGGATTCTTTTTTTCTTAGGGCTCCTTTTCTAAAAGACAAAATTGAAAAGGGTGCTATAATAATGAGGTTGTCCGGGCTTTTACTATTGGTGACCTATCCTCTTACAGCTGATCAGCGGGGGTGCTGGGAGTCAGATCCCCGCCAATCTGATGTCGATGACCTGTCCTAGCCTGGACAACCCCTTTAACGTGATTCATTGTAGAAGTTCATGAGGTGGGAGACTGATGGTAGAGAAAAAGGAGCCAATGGCAGGTCCTAGGAGAGGTAAGGTAACCATCAGGGGTGACGATGGCTCCAGGATGCAGATAGCCACCTACAACGACCAAGAGAACTTCAACGCCAAACTGTATAACCCAGCAATGAGAAGGGTTTTTTGACTTTTTTTATACTGATGATCTACCCTCAGGATAAGTCATCAGTATCTGATCAGTGGGGGTCTGAGACCCAGGACCACTGCCGATCAGCTGTCTGAGGAGAGCGCGGCGCTCCTCGCAGAGCGCTGTCCGTTATATAGCATCTGTGCTGGGTATCTTAGCTCAGCTGCATTCACTTGAATGGGGCTGAGCTTCGTCTCGGCCACAAGACTGACGAACGTGAAGGGAGCTGCACTGGGGTTTACAATCTCCCGGGCCGGTCCATGTGCTGTACATTACCTGCGGCCATGTTCAGTGTTGTTATAAACTTTTCTTTTGGTTTTGAACGTCGGTTCTCCGTTCTCCGCGCCGTGGACCTGGACAGAAGGGAAATGTATTATAAGGCCGGACTAATAAAGTAATATGAGATTATGCTAACATATGGAGATGCAAGTTGGTACTCAAAGAGGGTGCTAGGAAGTCAGTGCTACTGTTCTAGACTCCGCATGTATCAGAGTGATCCTTTAGGCTCCACTGTTCTCGATTCTTCTCCTATTGTTCTAGATTCTTCTGGTATTAGCGTACAATTGTTCTAGGTTCTTCATTAAGCAGAGTGTTATTGCTCTAGCTACTATCTGTATCAGTGCCGTTGTTCTAGATTTCCTGTGTATCAGTGCGTCATTGTTCTAGATTGCTCATATATCAGCATGCAATTGTTATAGATTCTTCTTTATGTATCAGTGCTATTATTCTATATTTCAGAGAGTGCCATTGTTCTAGTTTTCCCATGCATCAGTGTAACATTGTTCTGGATCCTTCAGAGGCCTATTGTACTAGATTCTTCACATGTCAATGCACTCATGTTTTAGAGTCTTCAGGTAGCAGATTATTATTATTATTATTGTTCTAGACATTTCCTACATTAAGGTGCTATTGTTTTAAGTTCTTCATGTATCATAGTACCATTGTTCTAGATCCCTCATGTATAAGAGTTCCATAGTTCTAGATATTTCAGGAACCACTATTCCTCATGTATCAGGGTCCTCTTGTTCTAGGTTTTTAATGTATCAGCATGCCATTGTACTTTATGTATCAATTTTTTGCATGTTCTATATCCTCCATGTATCAGATTTCCATTGTTCCAGGTCCTTCATATATCAGACTGCCATTGTTCTAGATACCTCATATATCAGAATAACCTTATTCCCACCGAACAGTTGCATGTTTTAAATCCACCAAGTAGTGGACATCAGCCAGCCATTGTCCTAGATTCCCTAGCATCGATGTGCCATTGTTCTAGATCCCCAACTATCAAAGTACCCTTGTTCTCGATTCCCCAGATACAATGTTTAAAATTCCCTTAATCTAGAGGAGAATTTTTGGTGTCATCTATTATATATCAGTATTGTAATAATGGAACTTACATCGTCATGAGTCTGGGAAAATTGATCGGGGTTTTCTTCGTTGTGGCCCATTCCTGGCGGTTTCACTGCATTACATAGAGAAGGTCAGTCTTCCAGAAGATGTTACACCATGCAGGCAAATGTTATAACATGTCGGAGGGTGTGTAAGGATTATGAGGGCAATAGGAAAAAGGCTAGTCCGAAACAGACAATCCCTTTAAGTGATTAAGGACGGCCTGCTGTATTATTTAAGGCAGGTGGTCCAGGACTATAAAGCCCACGCCATAGGATATTTACAATGCGGGGTGTAGCCGGCTGCCTGACCGGTGAAATACTGATGGGAACCCTGTGCATAAAACAGAGGCAGCAGCCTGGGGGTCATGTGTCTGGTCTTTTCTGACCTTTGAGGGACAGAGAATTAAAATAAAAAAAGGAAAATAAAGCAAAAAAAAATTCGCAAAAAAAATAACCCACCCCAAAACACTTTGCGCACGCGACTCATTCTCATACCGCTAGCCAAGACCCGATTACCTGAAATTGGACATGTAACGTATCAAGATTTATGGTAGACAATGACGCAAATCGTAAAGTCTATGTTATGGTAATATTATATTATTACCTGAAAAAATAGCTAAAATGTTTTTAATTTATATGCCTAAAAAAATTATAAAAAATCTAGAATTATGTGCATAAAAAGGACATGCGGAAAAAAATCATGTCTGTAACCCAACCAATGTGTGCGAAAAATGGCTTCACTGTGTCTGGTCCTGAACTGGTTAAATGACATACCCGGGTGAAAAACTACCGTCAACTAGTGGCCTAAAATTTTTATTTTTTTTAACCTCAGTCTTAAACCTCCTATGGAGGCGCTACTTACCAGGATCGGTGGTCGGCGACGGTTGCTCATCTTGAAAATTTTGCACGTTTATCTTAAAAAGAGAGGAGAAGACAGGAACATCCGTTATTTCACAGTCTGCAAGTCACATGTTATTTCTCCTTGACCGCCCCCCCCATTACGTATGCATGCTCGGCTTAGCTGAGCATGCATGTGTTCTCACTACAGGAATAAGCTGCGTATGTGTCTTATCCGAAAAGGATGAGGGCATGTAACCGGACCCTCCCCCCCCCCCCCTTTCCCATTGCAACATTTCATTATTTGCTGTGACAGTTCTGGATCTCCAGCTTCCTGTGGTCGCCGACTACCAGTGTATATAACGCCATCTCGCTGGGAATGATGGCAGCCCCAGTGCTGGAGCCTGTGTTACGGTTGGATTGGAGGACACCATCATGGGGGAGATATTGGCCCCTTGCCATGGTAGGGGGATGGGGGGGGGTCTTAAAGGCATGTGATAACAAGGCTCACCCTCCGTCACACACGACCTCCGGGGTTTACTTACTTCCTGGGAGCTGCGCGATGAAAGCTCGTCTGCATCGGAGGACTGGAGGGGACACAAAGAGACAGGTTATGTCATGCTGGCAGCCGCCAATAAGCTATCCTCTAGACAGGAATGCATTTCCGCGAACGGAGTAATGCCTGAGGGATGATGGAGCTTGTAGTACACAGACAGCGGAGACATCTGGTTTTTACGGGCACGTTAGTACATAGCATCAGAAGGGGGCATCTGTTTTTTTACGGGCACATTAGTACATAGCATCACAAGGGGGCATCTGTTTTTTTACGGGCACGTTAGTAAATAGCATCACAAGGGGGGAGCATCTGCTTACTACAAAATAGCTGAGAGTCCCCACTGGATATAGGACATTGCTATGTATAATGGATAAAGCTGCAATGTCGGATATATACATACAGATCTTCTGCCGTCAGGCCTATCTGTTCCTAGGAAAGATGGGTGACGAGCATTCCTATAGGCCCGACCAGAAAATCTTCCTAGCTATGCATCATGCTATTAGACGAGACTTGACATTCGGGGGTCTGGGAGAGATGGATGACCCCGCGTTCTGGCATCTCCCAGCTTTCCTATAGACATAGGAAATCAGCCCCATCGTTACGGCTGGGTGGGATGCGTCGTCGTATCCGCAGCCCCCTCCTATGACCCAGCGCTTATACACTAGTCACCACCACAGCTGCATTTAAAATGGTGTTATGTATGAAGCTGCGTGACCGCCCGTTTTTGCCAGTAGCCCCCTAATGGTGGTCTGACGAGGTGCACGATGGAGCAAAGATGTTTTAGGGCCATTTGCTGCTACTCTGAAAGGGACACAGTGATGGGTTGAACATTTAAAGGGACACTCTGGACAAAACACATCGATTGTGTTATGCCTTGTGAAGGGGCGGAGCATGACACAGGAACTCTCTCTAGCGGTTTGTGTCATGCTCCGCCCTCCATGGTCCTGCACTAGGAATAACATAGCGTATCACTTTTGCCTGGAGTGTTCCTTTAAAGTAACCGGGCACAATGGGGGTCATTTACAAACAGTTTTACACTTTTTTTTTTGCGACTTTTTAAACAATCGTGTTTTTACACGTCAAGAGAGAGTGATGGGGGCCGAGCTGGGGCATCGGCAAATTTACCAAATTTACTCTAGGAAAAAGGCGTTAAGGTTGCCGGGGCTGGCATAAATTTTCTGTCTGTCACTTGGACTACCAAAAATTCACCTTATTTATGACATGGCGCGTCTTCCGTCAGCAACGCCAGTGTAAAATGTACAAAAAAGGGCGTCTAAAAAATGACCCCCAATATCTTGTAGGGTTAGCTCCGCTGAATGTAATGAATACCCTTCACTTAGTGATCGTTTGCTGGTAATAAAGCATTTTTTTCATATGCAAATGAGCAGTTAAGTGCACAGAAGGCAGGCCCGAGGCACTGCTTCTCCTGCCAACCCCTCCTTCCAGGGGCGGATTGGGAACTTAAAGTGGCCCTGAAAAAAAAAAAAAAAAAAAGTAGCCCCATGTTGTAGGTAGGTCCAAATTGACAGAAGACGGGACAAAACAAGTAGGCGGAGACAACAGAGGTAGGCGGGGCCTGCAATACCGTAGTGCAGCACAGAATACCGCCCCAGCAAAACAATTACCACAGGGACGCAGAAAATACTGCCGCCCCAACCACAGTATATTCAACTCTAGCACAGTTGAGTTCAGCTGCCGATTATTATGTACTTGGCCTTCGGCCATCAAGAGGGCCTGAGTGGCCCCCTGGTCATCGGCCCACTGGGACATTTCCCTCTAGGGTCTATGGCCAATCCGCCCCTGCCTCCTTCTCTTTCCTGATTGGCCAGGCGAGAGGATGAGGCAGGAACCTGTTCCTGTCAATCAAAAAGGAGAGGGAGGGTCTGGCAGAGGAAGCAGGAGGAGCACAGAGGGTGCACAGAGTGGTTTGGGCCCACCCCCTGTGCACTTTACTGCTCATTTGCATATACATTAAAATTATTTTTCCCCCCCAGAATAACTGAAAGGTATCATTCCATTCAGCTGAGATAGTCCTACAAGGCCTTGTGCCTGGTTTATCAGTGGATTTTCCCCGGGACAGAATCCCTTCAATAAATAATTTTTGCAGTATTGAAAAATGTGACCATTTAGCGTAAACCGACACAGACACCTCTCAATTACTCAAAAATACTCTGTAGCACTACATATGAAAAAAGTCATTTATTTATCTCGCTATATAAAAAAACAGTTCACAATTATGAGTAGAGAATCGGTCATACAACCAGTCGCCTCTCCTGACCGTCTGTTTCAGTAAATCACTGCTTTCCTTATGAAAATTACAATTCTGGAGCAGCTGTCCTTATAGATCTATGCTGCGCCATCCTCCTTTATTCCTTCTGGAAGCTTAAGTATGAATCTCAAACTGGGTGTTACCAGTTAAAAATGTGTCCTTGCACAGTCTGACTCCATCCGATCAGGCCTCATGCACACAACCGTAGGTATTTTGCGGTCCGTAAAAAACGGATCCGCAAAAAATACGCATGACATCCGTGTGCATTCCTGTATTTTGCAGGAAAGGAACAGCTGGCCCCTAATAGAACAGTCCTATCCTAGTCCTGTAACGCGGACAATAATAGGACATGTTCTGATTTTTTTGCAGAACGGGAATACGGACATACGGAATACCTTCAGGTTTTTTTGCAGACCCATTGAAGTGAATGGTTCCGTATACGGTCCGCAAAAAAAAATCGGATCCGGCACGGAAAGAAAATACGTTCATGTGCATGAGGCATCAGACTATGAGCGGGGGACACCCTTCGTCAAGGAGAATGGCTACACCCAGTTCCTATTATTAATACATTTATAATAGGAATAGTAGAGGAATGGCACAACAACGCCCTATATGAAAAGATGCCCCGGAATTATTACATGGGGAATACAAGTATTTGCTAAACCAGGCATGCCAGGAGAGGGGACCGCACCTCCTTAAAGGAGCCTTAAAGCCCCAATTCAATGCAAAACTTACACATCATAAATACACAATATATATATAGGAAATGTAAATCTTGCCAATCGTGTGTAGGACAATATTGTCATTACATTTAGCAGATTTCACTTATTTTTAAATGTATGGAAGATCTGCAGATAACTGGACACCATCAGCAAGGAGGCAAGCTGCTGCCACTCGCAGCTAATGATCGTAAACACAATTTCTCAGAAATCATACCAGAAGCAGGGCACTAAATATAAAAACATACTAGGAAAAAAAACACCTTCCCAGAGCTCGGCTGCTTGTTGATGGTTTCCAGGTGGCAGCAGAAGTCAAAAGAACATGAGAAATAAGTCAAATCAGCAAAAGGATAATTAACTCTATACAGGTAAATGGAGTTGATTAGCCATCCATCCTCCTACTGTATATTCCAGTCTTCCAACACGGTGGTCTTTACTGCCCCCTACTGAAAATGATAGGATTATTAGATGGCACCAGAGACGTTCTGTGACCACATGAAAGCAGGAGGCTGCAGACTGATTACAAGTACACAGGTCACAGAGGTGCCCTCTAATAGTCTTATAACTTATATTAGGGGGAGCAGTATTTCTTATTATACATACCTCCTGCTGCTGCAGAACCTCTTTTTCGAAAACTACCATTGACGCATTGATATGCCCACCATTGATTAACTGACAGTGATTCTTTTCTTAAGCTGCAGCAGCTGAGGTGTGTATTATGATGTTCTGCAGCAGCTGAGGTATGTATTAGGAGATTCTGTAGCAGCTGAGATGTGTATTATGATGTTCTGCAGCAGCTGTGTGTATTATGATGTTCTGCAGCTAAGGTGTGTATTAGGAGATTCTGTAGCAGCTGAGGTGTGTATTAGGAAGTTCTGCAGCAGCTGAGGTGTGTATTGTGATGTTCTGCAGCAGCTGAGGTGTGTATTGTGATGTTCTGCAGCAGCTGAGGTGTGTATTATGAGGTTGTGCAGCAGCTGAGGTGTGCATTATGAGGTTCAGCAGCAGCTGAGGTGTGTATTATGAGGTTCTGCAGCAGCTGAGGTGTGTATTATCAGGTTCTGCAGCAGCCGAGGTGTATTATAAGGTTCTGCAACAGCTGAGGTGTGTATTATGAGGTTCTGCAGCAGCTGAGGTGTGTGTTATGAGATTGTGCAGAGCGGAGGTGTGTATTAGGAGAATCTGTAGCAGCTGAGGTGTGTATTATGAGGTTCTGCAGCAGCTTAGGTGTGTGAAGTTGTTCTGCAGCAGCTGAGGTGTGTATTATGAGGTTCTGCAGCAGCTGAGGTGTGTATTATGAGGTTCTGCAGCAGCTGAGGTGTGTGTTATGAGATTGTGCAGAGCGGAGGTGTGTATTAGGAGAATCTGCAGCAGCTGAGGTGTGTATTAGGAGGTTCTGCAGCAGCTGGGGTTTATTAGGTTGCTCTGTATCCTATACACTGGAGCTGCAGGAGATCTTCTTCTACATGTCAATGAGTGATCGGCACAGGAGAAGGAGCTATTTGCAAAAGTGACAGACAGCTTCTTCAGGAAGAGATAAGCAGCGCCTCTTTAGTCATCAGAATGTCATGTTAATACAACTATTACAGACATGTCAATGAAAAGTTTCCATTGGCACAATCAATGCCAGGAGGACAGTAGTGTTTTGCCTCAGGGGAGAGGAAGAAAAAACTATACACTATTTAATTGCTGCTATTTAAACCCTTTGCACACCACCTAAATCATTTTTTTTAGATGTGCTGCAATGGCATACAATAGCCAAAGGTGTCGCTGTTGCTTCTGCAATCTATGGAGCAGCTTCCTAAAACTGGTGTAGAATATAATTAGCAGCGTCTTTGGAAATAACATGCACCCCGCAGCAGCCGCCTCAGTGCAATCATAGAAAGACTGAAATAATGGACCCCAAATACTGTAATGCTACTACTGAGGGTTTACGCAATGTGTACCAGCGCTGGCGAATCCGTCCTTTTCAGTTTTGTCTCCAGAGCTAGCAGTCTTCCCTCGCTCCTGAACAGCTGGATTTGTAGGTCGTCGCACCTTTCCCCTAGTTCGCGGATCTGCTTTCTGTACAAGTCTTTCTCTGTAAGACACTTGGTATACTGCGCGTAGAACTGTTCTCTTGTAGCATTGGCCTAAGACAAGGAGAAGGAAGGATCAGTAGAAGAAGATGAACTTACTAAATATAATTACTGCACAAGCAAAGTCCCCCCCCCATCCCCATCCCCATCCCATCCCCATCCCCATCCATGTTCGCCCATAATCGGAATAGATGCCATGCAATACCACATTTCTCCTGCAGAGGACACTGCAGGCGAAATGTGCAGCTGCCGCATCCTCCACCAACAAGAACAGGAATGGATCACTTGGGGTTTCAGCCGCGGGATCAGCTAATTACCAGCAGCTCTTCGCTTAGGCTACCTACACATGACAGTAAAGAAAATGGCCATTAAAAACAGAAACACTATCTGTTTATATGGCCTTTTTGAATCAGTGTGTGCACCCATTTCCTTGCCATTAAACGGCCATTAAAAACAGATGAATTTCATTGGATTTTTAAAAAGATCCCAATCCCTGCAGTGCCCTCACAGCATATGTAATGCCCCCCATAGTGCTCCCTGGAGATCAAATGTCCCCCATAGCCCCCCCCCCCCCCAGTATGATTAAAGGCCCCCATAGTGCCCATAGTGCCCCTAGTATGATAAATGGCCCCCATAGTGCCCCCAGTATGATAAATGGCCCCCATAGTGCCCCCAGTATGATTAATGGTCCCTATGGTGCCCCCAATATTACTAATTGCCCCCATAGTGCCCCCCAGTATGATTAATGGCCCCAATAATGTCCCCCAGTATGATTAATGGCCCTCTTTGTGCTCTCCAGTAGGAATAACGCCCCTCTCAGTGCTCCCCAATAGGAAAAATTTCCCTCTTAGTGACCCCCCCTTTTAGTGGTCCCCATTCTGTTGGTGCGGAAGAAAAAAAATACTCACCTCATCCATTTGTATGAATGCATGTGGACACTTGCTCTTCACTGGAGACAGCAGGACCTGATGCTCCCAGCGTGGTGATGTCATCACAAGGACAGCACAGGTCCTGCTGCATCCTGTGCAAAGCGAGTGTCCCTGCGCGTGTAAGTGGACCAGATTTTTTTTAAAATTATTTTAACCCCTGAAAGGCCATAACTATTAGACAGGTGCACTCTACGGTCGTTAAAAACGGTCTCACTGATTTCAATGGGGGTCCGCTTGGCCGTGAAAATGGCCAAAAACAGGACGTACTATTTTTTTGAGTCATTATTCAATGGCCGTTAAAAACAAAAAAAAAACAAAAAAAACAGCCATGTGAATAGCCCTATGGACTTTAATGGGTTCTAAAAACAGCCGTCACACAGCCGTCTGAATGTAGCCTAAGGCTGGGTTCACACCTGAGCGTTTTACAGCGCGTTCCTACGCGCTGTAAAACGCTCAACAAGGAGAAACCAATGATTCCCTATGGGAATGGTTCACACTTGGGCGTTTTACAGCGCGTACGATCGCGCTGTAAAACGCCCGACGCTCCAAAAAGTACATGAGCGACTTTTGGGGCGTTTGTGGTCATAGGACACTGTAGTGAATCACACAAACGCGCGTCAAACGCGCGTTTACTATTACAAAAACGCGCATAAAAATGCGCGTCAAAAACGGGCGTAAGACGCGCGTTTGCGCAACGCTCAAGTGTGAACCCAGCCTTAGAGAAGACGACCCCTATGATCAGTCATGCATTATAAGTTAGGATAGGTCATCAAGATAAGATTGACACCCAATACTCCCACCAATCAGCTGTTTCAGTCAGCCACCAGCACTGGAAGCTATAAAAACCAGCTGATCGGCGGGGGTCCCAGGTGTCGGACCCCCACCAGTCTGAAATTGATGACCTATCCTGAGGATAGACCTATCAGTATCTAAGTCCTGGAGAACCCCTCTAACATTACCATGCAATCTAGAAGGGCCTGTAAGTCAATAGACCTCATGGGCATAGGAATACCAGTCTCAGGTCCCATCCGTCCAGTTCAAAACCAGTGTGACCTGGGACTTCGAAGGGGAGGCAGGTACTTACCTGGTTGCGCTCAATGCACACCTCCTCCAACTGCTGCAGTATGGCTTCAATGCGTTCCTTGTATACACTGGAGTCTTTCTTTGAGGTGCTGCACTGCAGCTCCAGAACTTCCTTCTCTTCCAAGTACTGAGGACACAAGAGACAATCACATATGACGCAGGCAAATCGTATTTTTTTTTATGTTTTCTTCCCCAGTTTTGCGAATGTTGTACACAAATCTGATGGGGATGTAGTCACACCGACATGCTTTGCCCAATAACATAAAATTCCAAGAAATAAGGTACCAAGAAATGTTTGAAACCCGCTGAGCAGTGTGTGAGATATGATACTTTCAAAAAACACCTTAAACTTTAGTGGGGGGTCCCAGCTTAAAGGGGAGGTCCAGTTTACAAAACCTATTTCCATATATCTTGTTAGGGAATTATGAATTAAAGGGGTTGTCCAGGATTGGAAAAAGCTGGCTATTTTCCTCCAGAAAAAGCATCGCACCTGTCCATAAGTTGCGTTTGGTATTACGGCGTGTATAGAGTTGAGCTGCAGTACTACACACAACCTGGGGACAAGGGTTGTGCTGTTTCGGGAAGAAAGCAGCCATGTTTTTCTAATCCTGCACAACCCCTTTAATAGAGGGGGGGATGAGGTCTTCCGGTCAGAATCCCCATGTCTTGGCCAGACTGGCTAGAAAGAGCAAATCTTGCTCAGGAGGTCCTGTCCTGCATAACCTGTGGAGGCGCTGCAGGGAAACTGCACAGTTACTGCCAGGCTTCCTCCCAGGCTGCTTCTGGTATTGCAGGTTAGCTCTATTCTCCTGAATGGGGATGAGCGGCAGAGTGGCGCTGATTCTGCAAAACAGCAGATCTTTTATTCTAATTCTGGAAAAAATAAAATCCCTGTAGGCGCCCCTGGTTAAAGTACAACTGTCTGGCATTACAAGGGTTAGAGTGTAAGGCTCATGTGCAAGAATCAGCCACCTTATCTCGGAGGTCCTCGGCCTGTCTCAGGCTCATCTTCAGGGTGTAGACGTTATTGACCAGTTCCTGATGCTCCTCCAGGGCCTGCCTGCTCTCGTTCTCCAGATCCTGTATATATTGTTTTGTCCTCTCCCCCGTCGTGTCTTTCTGGAAATTCTGAAAATAGTCACATTCATCAGCCTGACGTTTCTTCCAGGGTTCCTGTAGACGGCGTGTCACTCAGGTCCACCCTACCTGTAGAGGAGGAGTGTTATCCAGATCCTGCAGTCTGGCCTTCAGAAGGTGGTTCTCTCTCTGCAGCTCATAGATGACGTCCTGACTTGGCCGCTTTTCGATTGCGTTTTTTAGCTTCATTGTTTGCTTCCTCTCCAGTTTGCAGTCGTCCTCCGCCCTCATCAAGTGGTGCTTCAGCTTCTCGATCTGCGTTTGGTTGAGGGGGGAAAAGGGCAAATATAGTTAGTGGCAGAGAGAGAGAGAGAGGCTGCCAGAGCTCTCCATGTGATATGCATCTACACTGTGCACCACGTGCCGTCTGCACACACAATAAACACATCCTTTCAATAACCGTGACAGGGCGCTCTCCAGTGCAACCAACTGCGAGACTGCGCTCTCCAGTGCAACCAACTGCGAGACTGCGCTCTCCAGTGCAACCAACTGCGAGACTGCGCTCTCCAGTGCAACCAACTGTGAGAGGGCGCTCTCCAGTGCAACCAACTGCGAGACTGCGTTCTCCAGTGCAACCAACTGCGAGACTGCGCTCTCCAGTGCAACCAACTGCGAGACTGCGCTCTCCAGTGCAACCAACTGCGAGACTGCGTTCTCCAGTGCAACCAACTGCGAGACTGCGCTCTCCAGTGCAACCAACTGTGAGAGGGCACTCTCCAGTGCAACCAACTGCGAGACTGTGCTCTCCAGTGCAACCAACTGTGAGAGGGCACTCTCCAGTGCAACCAACTGCGAGACTGCGTTCTCCAGTGCAACCAACTGCGAGACTGCGCTCTCCAGTGCAACCAACTGCGAGACTGCGCTCTCCAGTGCAACCAACTGCGAGACTGCGTTCTCCAGTGCAACCAACTGCGAGACTGCGCTCTCCAGTGCAACCAACTGCGAGACTGCGCTCTCCATTGCAACCAACTGCGAGACTGCGCTCTCTAGTGCAACCAACTGTGAGAGGGCGCTCTCCAGTGCAACCAACTGCGAGACTGCGTTCTCCAGTGCAACCAACTGCGAGACTGCGCTCTCCAGTGCAACCAACCGTGAAAGGGCCCTCTCCTGTGCATCCAGCCATGAAAGGACACTCTCCTCTATAGCCTCCTTTATAGCCAGCTGTGAAAGGGCGCTCTCCTCTACAACCAGCCATGAGAGGGGGCTCTCCTCTACAACCAGCCATGAGAGGGCGCTCTCCTCTACAACCAGCCATGACAGGGCGCACTCCTCTACAACCAGCCATAAGAGGGGGCTCTCTACAACCAGCCATGACAGGGCGCTCTCCTCTAGAACCAGCCATGACAGGGCGCTCTCCTCTAGAACCAGCCATGACAGGGCGCTCTCCTCTAGAACCAGTCATGAGAGGGCGCTCTCCTCTAGAACCTGCCATGAGAGGGGGCTCTCTACAACCAGCCATGACAGGGCGCTCTCCTCTACAACCAGCCATGACAGGGCGCTCTCCTCTACAACCAGCCATGACAGGGCGCTCTCCTCTACAACCAGCCATGACAGGGCGCTCTCCTCTACAACCAGCCATGACAGGGCGCTCTCCTCTACAACCAGCCATGACAGGGCGCTCTCCTCTACAACCAGCCATGACAGGGGGCTCTCTACAACCAGCCATGACAGGGCGCTCTCTACAACCAGCCATGACAGGGCGCTCTCCTCTACAACCAGCCATGACAGGGCGCTCTCCTCGACAACCAGCCATGACAGGGCGCTCTCCTCGACAACCAGCCATGACAGGGCGCTCTCCTCTACAACCAGCTATGAGAGGGGGCTCTCCTCTACAACCAGCCATGAGAGGGGGCTCTCCTCTACAAACAGCCATGAGAGGGGGCTCTCTACAACCAGCCATGACAGGGCGCTCTCCTCTACAACCAGCCATGACAGGGCGCTCTCCTCTACAACCAGCCATGACAGGGCGCTCTCCTCTACAACCAGCCATGACAGGGCGCTCTCCTCTACAACCAGCCATGAGGGGGCTCTCCTCTACAACCAGCCATGAAAGGGGACTCTCTACAACCAGCCATGACAGGGTGCTCTCCTCTACAACCAGCCATGACAGGGCGCTCTCCTCGACAACCAGTCATGACAGGGCGCTCTCCTCGACAACCAGCCATGAGAGGGGGCTCTCCTCTACAACCAGCCATGAGAGGGGGCTCTCCTCTACAACCAGCCATGAGAGGGGGCTCTCCTCTACAACCAGCCATGAGAGGGGGCTCTCCTCTACAACCAGCCATGAGAAGGGGCTCTCCTCTACAACCAGTCATGAGAGGGGGCTCTCCTCTACAACCAGCCATGAGAGGGGGCTCTCCTCTACAACCAGCAGAAAATATAAGCCACTCTCTGATGTCTGCTACTACGACCACCAACCTCTAGCTGTAGCTCTCGGTTCTTTATGAGTGCGGTGTTCTTCTCGTCGCTCTGTCGGGCGTACTTCATGGCCAGTTCATAGTTCTCATCCTTGCACTTCTTGAGCTCTTTGTTTAGGTTTTCTCCCTCCTCTTTCATCTTGAGGACCCTCTCCTGGTGTTTCCTCAGCTCACTGTCCTTAACCTGCACTTGCCGAATGACATCATCCTTCTCCTGGACTATGGCATGCAGCTCTCTGTATTTTCGCCTCTCCTCCTGAATAGTCTGCTGGAGTTTTAACATTTCGTTCATGAGAAGCTGGGTCAGGCTGGATTCTCCTGCTGTGTCTTAAAGAAAAATAAGAAATTGGAGTTTCCACTACGACCTAATTCCTCAGTCTTTATTGTGCTGTACATACCCTACAAATAGAATAAAAAATTCCCCTGACTATTTAGACCCAGAGCCAAATTGCACCCAAAACAGCGCCACATTTGTCCACAGGTTATATGTGGTAGTGCAGTTCAGTCCTGTTTATTTTAAAAGAGTTTTTCAGGAATTAAATACTCAGGATACGTCACCAATATCAGCTCGGTAGAAGCCTAACTCCCCGTACCCCCCGTGACCTCTTTTAGAACCCCCACAAGAGGGCAACCTCCTCTAGTAATGTAAGGTTCAGTAATTTTAGGTGTTGCAAGGCCAGCAATAACCGTAATGCAGCTGTGACCCAGAATACATGGGAACAAACAAGACAAGCAGAGACATGAAATGCGTTACCTATGATCATGGAGAAGACGCGTGTGGGCTCTTTTCCAGTTATCTTCATGTACAAGTGGGGGTAATACAGTTCCAGACTTTCAAGGAAAGCGCCATATCCTTTACACCCTGTTTTCTGGAGAATATCCAGCAACACCCCTGTATGGAGGAAAGTGAGGGAAGTCAGCGAGGACAGAGCTGTGACACAGGCATATGGTAAAACACCTTTGCATTTCCACTACTTGTGATGAAACTGGATAGGTTTCAAGGTAAAACAAAGTTTGAAAAGTTAGGCAAGTTCCTAAAACGCTGATCAGACGTAACGCGTCTAATTGAGCGTAGTACGCGGCTGCACAGCGAGCTGAGATGTCCTCTGTGATCCGGAACCTTTCTAACATAGTCTGCAGTGACCTTTGCAGCAAATTGCTTTTCTGTAGAATCGGATCAGACAGCCCGAGCCTTCATTCCCCATGCACACCAATGAGTCTTAGGGTGCCCATAACCCTGCCCCAAATTGTCCTTCCTCTGACCACTTTGGTAGGTACTAACCACTGCATACTAGGGACACCCCACAAGACCTTAATTTTGAAGATGCCCCACAATTTAGCCCTCGCTCAGGTCCTTATGCTTGCTCATTTTTCCCGCTTCCAACCAAAAAACCTCTGCTTCACTTGCTGCCTACTCTTGTAACGAGCCGTGCTGCTGTGTGATCATCAGCTGAACAGGACCAGATGCTCATAAAGGTTTCCATTTCCTGACAGCAAGCAGAGATCTTGGAAATCCTGAGCGAAACCAGAATACCCAACAGGCAGAACTGACTATCCTGGATGCAGATGGTCACCACTGATACAGCCAGCGCTTCCAGTATGGGTGCCAGAGACAAGCCCTGGACTCATTAGGAATAACACTCACCCACTTTCCTCTTGCGGATGACGAGGCTGGGGTCATTGAAGACTTTCTCTTCGTCGTCGCTGTTAAGGACGCGGCACTGGCGCAGGTATGGGGTTATCCGGTTAGGATCTATGATGGAGATCAGCTTAACCCGGTAACAGTCCAGTCTATTCCAACACTCCTCATCTTCATCTTCAGACATGATGGAATAGGTCACAAGCAAGCTACCTGGAGAGAAGGAAACGGGTCAGTCTGTCATCATGTCTAAGACACTGCTATAAAAAACACCCGATTCTAATAAATGTCCTGACCGTCCGAAATACAGAGGGTAAAGATGAGGTCAGCGGCACAGGAGTGAGGTCAGTATACCTACAGATGAAGAACTTACTGTATACGGTTTATACTAAAACAGTATGCAGCAAGCTCCTCAGCTCCCCCTACTGGTGACTCCAGTCAGAATATCTAATATATAAAGCTGAGTGTGTGTATGTGTGTATGTATTTATGTCCGCTAAAGGAATCCGCACCGTCGCATTTACAATCACGAAATTTGGCACACAGGTACATCAGGTGTCCGGTAAGGTTGTAGCTCTAGGATGTACCTCTCCCGAGATATTCCCAATAGAAGCCTGGTCACATGATCCTTATCAGCCAATAGAAGCTCGAAGGCCCTTAGTCTTCACACACACACAGTTTTACACCAGCCATTTTTCTTCACTGCTGTAGGTCAACTTTAAAGGGGCAGGGTGCTGTGGGTGACACTGTTAAGGGAGCGGAGTGCTGCGGAGGTCACAGTTAAGGGGGCAGGTAGGGTGGCCATTTAGGCCACCCTCAAAAGACAGACTTAAAAACCCTGCCCCCAGAATAGCTAAGCCACGCCCCTGGTCCATTTAGGCCACGCCCATCCCACTCCGCAGCGGGCGGGGATTGAAAAAATAAATCAAAAATCAACTTCTGTCAGCTGCAGGGGTGGGAGGGAGGGTGACTTTCTCCATGCAGCTCACGCTCAGACAGCACAGTGCTGCTGTCTGAGAGCGAGCTGTTCAAAAGGATATCCCTGTGCCCGTCCAGGCCCTGCGCCGGACGTAGGACAGGGAGTCTGAAAGCCGAACTGTCCGGCCTAAAACCGGACCTCTGGCCACCCTAGGGGCAGGCTGCTATGGAGGTCACACTTAAGGAGACGATCCGCTTTGAGGTCAGTGTTAAGGGGCAGATTGCTGTAGAGGCCACTGTTAAGGGGACGGGGTGTTGTGGAAATCACTGTTAAAGAGATGGGGTACTGTGGAGGTCACTAATAAAGGGGCGGCCGCTGTGGAGGTCACTGTTAAAGGAGAGGGCGCTGTGGATGTTACTGGTAAGGGGGCAGGCCGCTGAGGAGTCCACCGTTAAAGGGGCAGGGTGCTGTAGAGGTCACTGTTATGGGGGATACTGTCGATATCTTTTAACGACGCACACAAACATTAAATAAAATAGATGAAATATACCCGAGCGAAGCCGGGTCCTTCTGCTAGTTACAATATAAAGTGGTTTTTCAGTAATTAAATAATGATGGCCTATCCTCATCATCAATCATCCACGTCTGCTGATCAACTGTTTAAATGGGCCTCTCCATACTATACCAAGCACAGCGCTGTCCATTGTATAGTGGCTGTGCTTGGTATTGCAGCTCAGCCCCATTCACTTGAATGGAACTGAGCTGCACAAAGGTCATGTGACTGATGGACGTGACGTCACAGGCTGAGAAGAGGCTACAGCACTTGCCAGATTGGCCAGGATACCAGGAGTCTGACCCCCCCCCCCCCCACACACACGTCAATATGCAAGTGCCTGGGAACCCCTATATCGATAACCTATCCTCAGGATCAGATTGGTGGGGGCTTACTCGTGGCACGCCCATGATCACCTGCCGACCCTCTGGTGAGTGATGTGGCCTCCTCACAGCTTTGCAAGCACAGCACCCTCCATTGGATAGTGGTCGCGCTTGGTATTGCAGATCAGGCCCCTCCACTTGAATGGGACCGTGCTGCGCCTAGGCCATGTAACAGATGAACATGATGTCACGGGCCTAGGACAAGGTTGCAGTTCTTACAGGAACGCAGTGGCCTCTTCAAATAGCTGGTCGGCGGGGCGCCAAAAGTTGGATCCGCATTGATCACCTATCTTGAGGATAGGCCATCAATATTAAATTGCCAGAAAATCCCTTTTTAACTTTACATCTATGCAGATTTGTACCTCTGTGTATATATATATATATATATATATATATATATATATACACACAGGTCCTTCTAAAAAAAATTGCATATTGTGATAAAGTTCATTATTTTCTGTAATGTACTGATAAACATTAGACTTTCATATATTTTAGATTCATTACACACAACTGAAGTAGTTCAAGCCTTTTATTGTTTTAATATTGATGATTTTGGCATACAGCTCATGAAAACCCAAATTTCCTATCTAAAAAAATTAGCATATTTCATCCGACCAATAAAAGAAAAGTGTTTTTAATACAAAAAAAGTCAACCTTCAAATAATTATGTTCAGTTATGCACTCAATACTTGGTCGGGAATCCTTTTGCAGAAATGACTGCTTCACTGCGGCGTGGCATGGAGGCAATCAGCCTGTGGCACTGCTGAGGTGTTATGGAGGCCCAGGAGGCTTCAATGCGGCGTGGCATGGAGGCAATCAGCCTGTGGCACTGCTGAGGTGTTATGGAGGCCCAGGATGCTTCAATGCGGCGTGGCATGGAGGCAATCAGCCTGGGGCACTGCTGAGGTGTTATGGAGGCCCAGGATGCTTCAATGCGGCGTGGCATGGAGGCAATCAGCCTGTGGCACTGCTGAGGTGTTATGGAGGCCCAGGATGCTTCAATGCGGCGTGGCATGGAGGCAATCAGCCTGGGGCACTGCTGAGGTGTTATGGAGGCCCAGGATGCTTCAATGCGGCGTGACATGGAGGCAATCAGCCTGTGGCACTGCTGAGGTGTTATGGAGGCCCAGGATGCTTCGATAGCGGCCTTAAGCTCATCCAGAGTGTTGGGTCTTGCGTCTCTCAACTTTCTCTTCCCAATATCCCACAGATTCTCTATGGGGTTCAGGTCAGGAGAGTTGGCAGGCCAATTGAGCCCAGTAATACCATGGTCAGTAAACCATTTACCAGTGGTTTTGGCGCTGTGAGCAGGTGCCAGGTCGTGCTGAAAAATGAAATCTTCATCTCCATAAAGCTTTTCAGCAGATGGAAGCATGAAGTGCTCCAAAATCTCCTGATAGCGGCTGCATTGACCCTGCCCTTGATAAAACACAGTGGACCAACACCAGCAGCTGACATGGCACCCCAGACCATCACTGACTGTGGGGACTTGACACTGGACTTCAGGCATTTTGGCATTTCCCTCTCCCCAGTCTTCCTCCAGACTCTGGCACCTTGATTTCCGAATGACATGCAACAGTCCAGTGCTGCTTCTCTGTAGCCCAGGTCAGGCGCTTCTGCCGCTGTTTCTGGGGAATGCGGCACCTGTAGCCCATTTCCTGCACACGCCTGTACACGGTGGCTCTGGATGTTTCTACTCCAGACTCAGTCCACTGCTTCCGCAGGTCCCCCAAGGTCTGGAATCGGTCCTTCTCCACAATCTTCCTCAGGGTCCGGTCACCTCTTCTCGTTGTGCAGCGTTTTCTGCCACACTTTTCCTTCCCACAGACTTCCCACTGAGGGGCCTTGATACAGCACTCTGGGAACAGCCTATTCCTTCAGACATTCTTTCTGTGTCTTACCCTCTTGCTTGAGGGTGTCAATGATGGCCTTCTGGACAGCAGTCAGGTCGGCAGTCTTACCCATGATTGCGGTTTTGAGTAATGAACCAGGCTGGGAGTTTTTAAAAGCCTCAGGAATCTTTTGCAGGTGTTTAGAGTTAATTAGTTGATTCAGATGATTAGGTTAATAGCTCGTTTAGAGAACCTTTTCATGATATGCTAATTTTTTTAGATAGGAATTTGGGTTTTCATGAGCTGTATGCCAAAATCATCAATATTAAAACAATAAAAGGCTTGAACTACTTCAGTTGGTGTGTAATGAATCTAAAATATATGAAAGTCGAATGTTTATCAGTACATTACAGAAAATAATGAACTTTATCACAATATGCTAATTTTTTGAGAAGGACCTGTATATATATATATATATATATAAAGGCATATTAAAGCTTTTATCGGAGCAGAATATGTCAAAAGGTTGATTCTTGAACTGTGATACCGAAACTGGACATTTACAAAAACTTCTGCAAATTAAAAGTCACGATGCATAAGTGTTAGCTGACTTTCTGCATTCAGGAATGAAGTGAAGCGCCCTAATTTCAGGGCGTAGTCAGCGATTTTTGATCAGTTTTGAAATTCAGTACTTTTTTTTCCACATCTAAGACACGTATGCATCTTGATATTAAACAGCACATGATCTCCGGGGCCATTAGGGATATAACTACCAAGTCTCTATCATAAGGTTCTAGCGGGATGATTGCCAGGTCAACCATAATCCGATATTATTAGCGTTTCGCTCATCATCTTAAATTCTAGTTATGAAGAGTCTGGGCTGAACTTACTAATCCTTTAGGTCCACAGGGATGGCCAACCTGAGGCTCTCCAGCTGTTTCAAAACTACAACTCCCAGCATGCCCAGGCTACCTACAGCTATCAGCCTACAGCAGGGCATGGTGGGAGTTGTATTTTTACAACAGCTGGAGAGCCTCAGGTTGGCCATTAGAACCAGGGATGTTCAACCTACGGCCCTCCAGCTCTTGCAAAACTACAACTCCCAGCATGCCCTAATAACTGTAGACAGTCCGAGGACGCGCCAGATCACAGGAGCTCAGGCTGGATGATAAATGTGGCGCCGGGATAGATACCTTTCTCTGACTCTATGCCAACTATTGATTGTGCCAATATTTTGGTGCAAAACAGCTTCTTAGGCCGTGTCCCTCTCCTGAAAAGCCAGACGCCTAGGTGCAATGGATATTTCTAAAACTGCACCACATTTTGGGCCATTTTACATCACTTTAGTAAGTATCTTGGATTGTAACCAATATAGCCTCCATGGCAGCACCCAGAAGAAATTGTCAGCCATCTTTTTAGAGTCCAGAACTGGTCACCAGACGAGGGGTTGTCTCATGAAGACGGCCTCCTTCTATATACCCACTCAGGTCCTATGGACACGAAGGTTCCCCCCCTATGATGAAGGGAGGAGTGGTGCTAATGGACCAGGCCCGTCCATGTATGTCATGGTCGGCCATGGTCCTAGGTCATCAATATCAGATCGGTGGGAGTCCAAAACCCGGCAACCCCATCGGTCAAGCTGTTTTGGACAGCGGCCGGCACAAGAAACTATACAGTGGATGGAGCCAGAAGCAGAAGGCGCCGTCCACTGTGTAGTGGCCATGGAGGTGTACTGCATCTCAGATCCCATTCAAATGAATGGAAGCTGAGCCATAATACATCGGAAGCTACACAGTTGAGGCATTCTTCTGTCCACTGAGTAGTTTCCGCCGGTCACGCGAAACAGCTTATTGGTGGGGATGCTGGATTTTCACTAATCTGATATTGATGTCCTATGATAGATCTAAGTCATGAAAGACCCCTTTAATCCCCCCCGTCATCAGACTCAGGAAAGGCCACCAAACCGCCAACTCTGGGGTAAATTTGTGGTCAGTACTGTCAGCCACTTTAATAGATCTCTCCCACGGCGCCTTTTTATCTGGTGACCTGCTATACGCAGATCTTTTATTTGAGTTTCCTTTGTAGACTTTAACCGGGAAAATCAATAAAGTTTATTTTTGGAAACAGAAAGCGCGCTTCTTACATCTTCCCGCCAGCGGCCGGCGATCAGTAAACACTGTGTTAACGTCATAGACTACGCAGATCATCGTCAAGCTGACCACAGACATTCACTCCCATAAGGACGTGACAGACTAATAATAGTTACAGGTGCTTTTTAAGAACTTGCACAAATGGCCATGTCTCGGGCGGCTAAAAGGTAAAGGGTTAACAACGAGATGCCAAGATGAATTGTATCCTGCGTTATACTACCACATCACACCGGGGATTGATTGATCTGGATTTGAGGCTTGGTGACCTGCAACGATTAGGTGTAATTTTCCTCTTATGTCAATCTTTGCGGATATCCTCTGTACCCGCTGTGCCACGCTACCCGAAAGCGGTAGCCCGGTGTAGAAGACCAGCAGAATTTTTCTGGTCCCTCCCTTAGGACCAGAAAAAGAGAAGACCCTCCCTTTCAAATCCAACAGTCAAAAGCATGACATTAATAAAAACTGTAAGGCCCCTTTCACACGGGCGACTTTTCCGTGCGGGTGCGATCCGTGCGGCGAACGTATGGCACCCGCACTAAATCCTGACCCATTCATTTCTATGGGGCTGTGCACATGAGCGATGTTTTTAACGCATCACTTGTACGTTCAGTGCAAATCGCAGCATGCTCTATAATGTCCGATTTTGACGTGACGCAGGCCCCATAGAAGTGAATGGGGTGTGTGAAAATCGGATGGCATCCGCAAGCAAGTACGGATGCCGTGCGATTTGCACGCATGGTTGCTAGGAGACGATCGGGATGGAGACCCGATCATTATTATTTTCCCTTATAACATGGTTATAAGGGAAAATAATAGCATTCTGAATACAGAATGCATAGTAAACCAGCGCTAGAGGGGTTAAAATAAAATAAAAAATAATTTAACTCACCTTAGTCCACTTGTTCGCGAAGCCGGCATCTCCTTGTGTCTCCGCTGCTGATGAACAGGACCTGGGATGAGCTGCTCCATTAAATAGAGCTTAAGGACCTTCGATGACGTCACTCCGGTCATCACATGATCTTTTACCATGGTGAATCACCATGGTAAAAGATCATGTGACGTACCATGTGATGACCGGAGTGACGTCATCGAAGGTCCTTAACCGGTATTTAATGGAGCAGCTCATCCCAGGTCCTGTTCATCAGCAGCGGAGACACAAGGAGATGCCAGCTTCGCGAGCAAGTGGACTAAGGTGAGTTAAATTATTTTTTATTTTATTTTAACCCCTCTAGCGCTGGTTTACTATGCATTCTGTATTCAGAATGCTATTATTTTCCCTTATAACCATGTTATAAGGGAAAATAATACAATTTTCAGAACATCAATCCCAAGCCCGAACTTCTATGAAGAAGTTCGGGTTTGGGTACCAAACATGCGCGATTTTTCTCACGCGAGTGCAACGCATGACAATGTTTTGCACTTGCGCAGAAAAAATCGCGCATTTTCCCGCAACGCACCCGGCTCTTAGCCGGGCCAAAAAAATGACGCCCGTGTGAAAGAGGCCTAATACTTCTTTTCTCCTGTGGGGGTGCTGCAGGGAAATTGAATATTTGTTACAATGTCCCCTTCGTGATGAGGGAAAACGTCTTATGCACAATGCAATTTTTGGCCACGTAGTCCTTGGCTAAAAGGAAAAACCAGACGTGACCAAGAGGCGTGAAAACTGCACCAAAATCATACGACATGCTGAGAACCATGAAATCTCACGTCATCTGAATGGCGCTCGCGGAAATCCACGTGCTCAAAATAAACGGAATCGATTTTCAGCTTCAGAAATTTCAGCAACAGATACAACCGCAGCTGCAACCTAATGGGACAATCGTAGCTCTGCTACATGAACTTGACCAGGACTCCAGGACGAGCTGTGAAAGCAGTGAATAGAATGGAAGATAAGCGTGAACAGTGCGCTCAAATCCACCATGCGCGCCCAAGCACGTCTGCATTCTACGGTTACACCAGAAAGAAAGCTTCGTCACCCTTACACTGGTTGCCATCTAGACGATCCGAGGCACAGGACTGAATATAATGGAGCCTTACACTGTATCCTTTTTGTTACTGCTCTGATAGGTCACTACTGTGTCAGTCTTCACTGTTGATCTGGGATCCTATTCATTAACATTTTTTTTTAACCATTATTAGATTTGCATAAGGTTGCAAACCGGCAAAAGGGAGACCAAGTACGCTGCCGTTCTCTTGTGAAACAGGCAGTGCCGGGAAGGATCCTCAAGGGACGGGTGACTCCAATATTACCCATGTGTTGGGAAACTTACAGGGGCGGACTGGGAACTTAAAGTGGCCCTGGAAAAAGATCTAAAAGTGGCCCCATGTTGTAGGCGGGTCCAAATTGCCAGAAGGCAGGGAAACACATGTAGGCAGGCACAACCAAAGTAGGAGAAGCCCGCAATACCATAGTGCAGCACAAAATACCGCTGCAGCAAAACTGACGACTGAGAGGCAGTTGAATTCAGGAGGGCACCTGGTGGTTATGGTCGGTTGCACAAGTACCTGATGCTCCTAGCATTAATTGAGGCTGAGAGCATCAGATTGTTAGGTACCTGGCAGCGTAAGATTTTGGGGGCGTACCTCCTGGTCATCGCCCCCACTGGGAAATTTCCCCGTAGGGTCTATGGCCAGAGTCCCCCTGGAAACTGACCACAAGGGCTGCAGATTTTCCCGCCGCTGGATTGAGGGTGGAAAATCCTCAACGTTTTTAGAGTAGCAACAAAGAGGAGGAGATTCAAAACAAATCTCATCTACAGGACACGAGAAAAAAAATTGCGCTGAATTTGCCAATGTCAAGTTATGGTGTGAGTTTTTAACCCTTTGCAATGCATAGGGGTAAATTTACGGAAAATCCATGGCAATTTGTTGCAGAGGTGGACATTATGCAGCAACAAAACGCCTTGCACGGACGTAAACCTGAAGCGGAAACCTCACATGGATTTTACATTGAAATCCGTGCCCCACTATTCCCAACTCGTGCGTCTGCAGGTTACTTTTTTTCTGCACGGATCTGAAATTCACATAAAAAAATGACATCACTTCTAGATATGAAACCGCACACAGATTCGCCTCTTTGAATGGACCAGTGGCGGTGATTCGTGCAAATCTGCAGCTGAAACCCACCACGTGCATATACCCGGCGGAAACCGCCGTTTCCACTCACATGTCTGCATCAATGATCTGAATCATAGACACAAGATTAAAATTACCCTCAAGCAAAAACCTGAACCAGTGGCGTAAAAAAAATTGCGTCCGACTGCAGGCGGTGTTCGTCTTTCTACCGAGCATGCATGTGTTTGCAATTGGAAGAGAAGAGAAGGCCAACGCACTGCCCCCTGGTGGTGGCTTATCGCCCTTGAGAACAAAAGGATCAGGCATGTTGAAATCATCATCATCATCAAACATGTCTGACCTTTCTCCCTGGGGAACGCTCATATCCTTCCATTATGCGGGTCGCTGATTTCAACAGGAAATGTGTAATGCTTCAATTGCCCTGCGGTGGCGCTGCAGAGAAACTGAACACTGTGTAAGCCGGTTCGCCTACCATTCAGCGATCATCATCAATGGACCCGTCGAAGTGGACATCCCCTTTAAGCTAAAATATGCAAGGTAAGAAAACATTGCTGGAGGCTGTTGATGGAGATGTCCGCTATGGTTTGTTCTTCTCCAGTAATAATAAAAGACGTAAAGCAGCGCATTCCTTACCAATACATCTTGTTAGGGCACTTTCACACTAGCGTTATTCTTTTCCGGCGCTGAGTTCCGTCCTAGGGGCTCAATACCGGAAAAGAACTGATCAGTTTTATCCTAATGCATTCTGAATGGAGAGTAATACGTTCAGGATGCATCAGGATTAGAGATGAGCGAACCTCTGTTTTAAGTTCGGCGTCTAAAGTTCGGGTTTGGATTAGCGGAGAATCCCGATCTGGAACCGGATATGGATTCCGACTTCCGTTGTGGTCCGTGGTAGCGGAATCAATAATCGGCCATTATTGATTCCGCTACCACGGACCACAACGGAAGTCGGAATCCATATCCGGTTCCAGATCGGGATTCTCCGCTAATCCAAACCCGAACTTTAGACGCCGAACTTAAAACAGAGGTTCGCTCATCTCTAATCAGGATGTCTTCAGTTCAGTCACTGTACGGTTTTTGGACGGAGAAAATACCGCAGCATGCTGCTGTATTTTCTCCATCCAAAATTCCGGAACAATGCCGGCCCCAAGTATTCCGGAAAAACAGATCTGGTTTTGCGGTCTGCACATGCGCAGACCTTTAAAAACGTTTTTTCCGGATGACAACCGGAGAGACAGATGCATTTATAAGACGGATCAGGATCCGTCTACAAATGGTATCCGTTTGCATACAGACTGCCGTATCCGTCGCCAGAACTGCCTGCTGGAATCCAACGACGAAAGTGTGAAAGTACCTTTTTTCGGATCCGTTTTCAATGACACAACATGGCACAATAGAAAACGGATCCGTCCCCCATTGACTTTCAATGATGTTCAAAGATAATACAAACGGATCCGTTCTGAACGGATGCATGCAGGTGTATTATCTGAACTGATCCGTTTGTGCAGATCCTTGACGGATCCGCACCAAACGCGAGTGTTAAAGTAGCCTAACGCGGTATAAATCGCCCACTACAAACAAGTGCCGGTGGTCGAGGTTACTCATCAAAAGTCGATAAAATGTCTAGTGGGATAAGAAAGGGAAGTAGTAATCCCGAAATCATATTCCCCCCCCCCCCATCCTTATTTTACATTGAAAGCACAGATGTAGCAGAGCCGAACTTGTCATTTAACTCTTTGTGCAGTGTATGCACCATGATAACTGAAGGATAATGGGAGTAGGTTTATCTGCAGTCCTCCGAAAACGCCAGCACCATGGGGTAACATCGAAAGGGGCTGGAAACTGACCTTAGTGAAGGTTTGCGGGGCCCTCGGAGCATGGAGGCGTCCGGTCTGGTTCCATATGAGAGACAGAACGCGGTGCAGAGGTTGTGCACAGGGCTGGAGCAGGGAGGAGCAGCCTCACGTCTACTTCCTAGTAGGTAGACACTCTCCACACAGCAGCAGCTGGAGCGCCCGGCCCAGTTCCTCAAAAAAAAAAAAATAGATAAAAAGTTATATGAGCAAAATCAAAGACACAGGAAAAGAAAAGCAGCGTGTACCCGGCTGGCACCACGCACTCCTCCAAACAGGGCGTGCCCCTCTAGCGATGTCTCACATTCTCCCCTCTCACTAGAAGCATAAAGGTTGCATGCATCCCAACCGTCCGGTGTGTCCTCCCAGGATCGATCCCGGAAAATGCACTGCGCTTATGCAAATGTGCATCACAGTGGGGTTTGTAGGTGTCCCCCACGAATGGCTGTTCAAATGTTGTGAGATCAGCAGGGGGGTCCTGATGTCTAGGATCCCTAGAGATCCACTCACTATGCATTATTCAGCAGCATCAACTCTATTAGACCAGGGATAGTTGCTGGTGGGGTTGATCCTGCAGATTAAAATTATACCTGTCTTGTGAAAATAAATTGCACCGTTCCTGAGGGGGGAGAAAAAAAAAAAAATAAGAAGATTTTTATTCTTTAGGCCTCTTGCACACGACCGTATGTATTTTGTGATCCGCAAAAATTACGGATGACGTCCGTGTGCATTCCGTATTTTGCGGAACGGAACAGCTGGCCCCTAATAGAACAGTCCTATCCTTGTCCGTAATGCGGACAATAATAGGACATGTTCTATCTTTTAGGGTATACGGAAATACGGAATGCGCACGGAGTACATTTCCGCATATGGACAGCAAAAACGGAACGGAAATAAAATACGTTTGTGTGCAAGAGGCTTTATGCAAATTAGGGCTTCAGTGCACTGGGAAGCTAGGCTCCGCCCTCAGTGCACTAAAACTCTCACTTGTATAAAGAATAAACGCCTTTTTTCTCGGGAACACAGCAACTGATTTTCATAACACAGGTATCATTTTAAATCAGCAGGATCAACCCTTCCAGGCAGTGGCATCTGGTTTAATAGTGTAGATCCTGCTGACAGATGCTGATTAGCGATTTTTATTGATCATTTTATTATTTTTGTTTTAGTTACACCATTTTGTAGTACATATAACTTTTTTTTTTTTGATGTGCGGTAATGAAAAAAATAAAATAAAATATTCCACTCTTGTTTTTTGCACTTTAAATTTACCACCTTCACCGTGTGACATCATTAGCATGTTACTCTTATTGTATGGGTCAGAACAATGACTGCGATACCCAATATGTATAGTTGTTTCTGTTTTTTACTACTTTTGCCCAATAATAGCACGTCTCATACAAAAACATTGTTATTTTATATCGTCGCATTCCAAGAGTCAGAATGTATTCATTTTGCCGCCGATGTGGCCGTATATGGGCTTATTTCTTTTGCGGGGCAAGGTGTGCCCCGTGCCCATGGACCACAAATTGCGTGTGCATGCCGTTTGCAGATATGAACCCATTCACATGAATGGGTATGTGGTCCGCAAGAGAGACATGGTCTATTTTTTTGCGGTGCGGAGACACGGACCGAAATCCCACGGAAGGGCTTTATAGTGCTTCCGTGAGTATCCGCTTCATGCCTTCGCTCTGTATGTTGCGGACCCATTCAAGTCAATACTGTTTGCAGGCAGCAATGCGGGCACGGGGCACACACATTCATGTGCATGAGACCTAACATTTATTTTGGGGAGGGGGGGGGGGGGGGAGACATTTCTTTTTATCGTTTTATGCCTTTTTTACATTGATCACGGGGAGGTGTAAAATACATGTTACCATCAATGTGGATTTTTTTTTTTATATTAAAATCACTTTTTTTATGGACAAAAATGACTATTTTTGATTACATAAATAGACTTTATTAACCTTTATTATTGACTCTACTAGCGGACGTGGCTTTTATAATGCACCAGTGTACAGTAACTCATATACCATTGCAGTGACAGGTTGTCTATGAGGCTCTGACAGTGGCACAGCCTAATACTCATACAGTCATGGCAGGCCTATTGCCATGGCAACACATCAGCGCCCCAAATTGTATTCCCAGGAGCCGATGGTAATAGGGAGCATCTATGTAACTGCCTGGATGCCTCGGTTGTTATTGACAGCGGCATCTAGGGAGTTAAGTGGCCAGCAACAGAGTTAGGCCTCTTTCACACGACCGTTTTTTTTTTCCGTTTTGCGGGCCGTTTTTTGCGGTCCGTATACGGAACCATTCATTTCAATGGTTCCGCAAAAAAAACGGAATGTACTCCGTGTGCATTCCGTTTCCGTATTTCCGTTTTTCCGTTCCGTTTAAAGATAGAACATGTCCTATATTTGGCCGCAAATCACGTTCCGTGGCTCTATTAAAGTCTATGGGTCCGCAAAAAAACGGAATGCATACGGAAATGCATCCGTATGTCTTCCGTATCCGTTCCGTTTTTTGCGGAACCATCTATTGAAAATGTTATGCCCAGCCCAATTTTTTATATGAAATTACTGTATACTGTATTTGCCATACGGAAAAACGGAACGGAACAACGGAACGGAAACGGAACCACAACGGAAGCAAAAAACGGAACAACGGATCCGTGAAAAACGGACCGCAAAACACTGAAATGGACATACTGTCGTGTGAAAGAGGCCTTAACTGGCTGTTAAAGCAAGGGCCCGGCTACAGTCAGTGCTGGGCTCCTGTCTCTTCAGTCCTTGACACACCCGCTAGGATTAATGGCGAAGGAAGGGAAAGGGACCAGGGACTTCATAAGAAAAAATGAAAAAATCTATATCGTCAGGCTGTAAAAGGGCGAATTGATCACATTAATTTGATTAATCGCCCAGCCCTGACGTGAGCTGTGTAATACTTAATTTCTCCTGTGGTGGCGCTGCAGGAAAACTGAACACTTGCCGACAGGTTCCTCTACAGATCAAAGCTGATCACTGGGATCTCAGCAGCACAACATCGTGCGATCAGCTCATCGACAGGGGACCCGTCTAACAAAAAAGTGACACAAGATGTTGGAGTTGAAGCTTTGTGTATTATCCCTGGGTTCTCCTTCCTCAGCACAAGACTCGGATCAGCTTGGCTATCAGAGGACATGGCCGCCTTCCCAGTGACGGGAAAGATTAGGGTTGTAAATTTTATAGCCACAGTGACTAATCCTACATGACCACAGCAGGATATGGGTTGTCCTCACATAGCTCTGGTTCCTCCTTCTTCTTCCTTATTTTGTAAGATGCTGTGTCCCCTGATCTTACGGTTACAACATACCATCGCTCAAGCCATTAATTTATAAATGATGAAGAAAACTCGGACACCACCTGACGGCTCCCAATCATATAAGACATATGCACGCGGAGCTGAGTGGTGGCACCTTCCAGGAGCTCCATGGTCATCCCCTACATTTTGACGGTTCTAACTCTCGAGGAGTCACCGTCAACCATTAGGCTGGTAGAGACAAATTGTTAGGTCCACCTCGGCTGCAGGGGAAGACTTTGAGCCTTGTTGTACCATGCCACCTGATGTCTCCATGTTCTCATGCTCTTCACCATACACAAAAGGGGTAACAGTATGGAGTCCTAGTCTCATGATGCCACCCAAGGCCTTACTGTATCTACTCCACTGCCTTGCACCCTTTTTGCCAGTTATGGAAAAGTTTCCCTCAAATATTGGACCCTCAAAACAAGGTTCCCAGATGCTGTGTAGCGACTAATGCCCAGGGCCACAAAGTCTCGTGGCACTTAAAGGGGCAAAAATTGGGCTGGCTATTTTTCACAAGCAGTGCCACACATCTGTGTCCTATCCTAGCGATATGCCATCAATGTCTGACGTGAGATAACCCCTTACCGGTGGAAGACAGGAACTGAATGCTGAGGGTCACGGAAGGAGGAGGTGATCCAGCAGTGGAGTGGATAGAAGATGGCAGATGAATGAAACAGAATTCAAGTCAGCAAATCAGACAGGTCTATATAACAGCACAGGAACCAACATGTCCCACACGGGACAAGCCCCTCAATGTTATGGCTTGTGCATTCAGTCAAAAACGAGACGTACGGGTTTTACTCAACATTAGTCATGCAGGTTTCTAAAATGACGTATAATGCAAAACTAAAATGACTAATACGTATAAAAATAAAATAGAAAAAGATGGGAAAGTCAAAAAGATGAATCAGCAAGAATATGTAGGTAGGTATACATGTAACATTGCTTATGTTGAGACTTACTACTCGATGTAACTGACAGCCCCAGCTCATGTGCCCTGCCATAGATATCTTTTAGGGCAGTGTTTCCCAACCAGTGTGCCTCCAGCTGTTGCAAAACTACAACTCCCAGCATGCCCGCACAGCCAAAGGCTGTCCAGGCATGCTGGGAGTTGTAGTTTTGCAACAGCTGGAGGCACACTGGTTGGGAAACACTGTTTTAGGGTATGTCCACATGGTACAAAATCTGCAGCAGAACCTCAGGTTTCTGTTGTGGTGTCAGAGTTCGAATGCAGTGGATCCACTTACAGCTTTAGCCCCAATCAATGGCTAATCCGCGAGCGGTGGGCTGTAAATACTCCGTAGCACAGACTCCCACTGAAAACTATGGGGGGGGGGGGAGGGACAGAAATCCACCATGTGATCGACACATCTTGATCGCACAGAAGTTGTAACCGAATACAACTCCGGTGTGACACGCAACAGACGCATCCCAGTTATTTTAATGGGAGACATACGCAATTTCTGGGATAAAGAGTTTGTGTAGGATTAGAAAAACATGGCTGCATTATCCCAGAAACAGCGCCACCCCTGTCCACCCGCTGCAATGCAAGACACACATATTGGGCAGGTGGAGGGCTGTTTATTGGAAAGAAAAAAAAAAAAGCAGCCATATTGTTCTAATCTTTAAGAGGCACAGAATTTCTAATCATAAATATGTTTCATCTTCAGGTCTGAAGCAGAGAAGCTAAAGCTTTACAAAGGCCGTCTGCGCAGGCAATTATTGGGAACGAACCGTTCATTCCCGATAACTGCCTATTTATTGGAGGAGGTGAAAGCTGCGATTACCACCGTTGTATGGAGACGAGCGATCGCTACTGTGATCCCTCAACGCCGTACAGATTCATCGGGGGTCATTACTAAGAGCGCTACGTCTATTTTTTTTTACAGTAACAAAAGCTGCAAGGCCTCGTTTTACGACTGATTAAACGCTTGGGCGACAATATTTTGTCACACAGGCGTTTTAGCACCATGCAAAGGGGGCCGGTGCATTTACCATCTTTTACATGAGCAGACAGGCATAAAAGCAGAGTGCCCCGGCTGTTGGCGCTCTTTCTGGAGACAAAGGGACACGTGAACTCCTTGGAATAATAAGCGGTCGTCTGCATCCTATACTGCATGCCATCATAATACCACACAGCCTCTACCCACCGGCTCTACAGGTCCAACCTGCCACCTATGCAGATTATTAATCAAAGAAGATAATTGCAGGAATGGGGTGGTGACATCATAGCAATGAACAACTACTCACATTATTCACTACCCACTAACACTTTAACCCACTGGGCATTGTCCAGCTTTTCTACAGTCCTGAACAGCAAATCTGCTCTCATGTTAGTACGGATATGGCCTTTTCCCACCTAAAGCATTAGGGCTACTTCAGACACAGCTTCGTTCAAGATGTTTTTTTGGGCAAAAAAACAAAAAGCCTAAAAAAAAAAACACACACTTAGGGCTCATGGTTCACATTTTTTGCAGGTCGCACGCAGACTCACTTCAATGGGGATGCAAAAGATGCGCACAGAACACCGCATGCTGTCCACATCCATATGTCCATTCTGCGGCCCGTAAAAAAATAAAAATAAATAGAATAGGTCCTATTAATGTCGATAGGACTGGTCTATTATGGGCTAGCCATTCTGTTCCATAAAATGCATGGTGTTTTGCAGATCCGCAATTTGCAGGCAACAAAAACGGCAAAGGCCATGTGCATGAGCCTTTCTGCCACACTCCTGGTCTTGTTTTTCTTTAGAAAAAAAAAAAAGAATGTGCCCCTTGTTGAGATGTCGGTGTAAAAAAAAAAAAAAAGCATGTGCCCCTTGTTGAGATGTCGGTGTATATGCCGTTAAAAACAGTCTAAACTCAGTTTTTTATTTTGAGCAAAAATAAAGCGGAACCGCGCCGTGTTTTGCGGTCCACTAGTTGCCTTGTGCAATTTGCGGAACGGAACAGATGGCCCATTATAAAAATACCTATTCTTGTCCGCAAAACGGACAAGAATAGGACATGATCTATAATTTTTGAAGGGCCAATGAACAGAGCAACGGATGCGGAACCAAACCACGTTCGTGTGAATGCACCCCAAGGTCTGCCCATTGCTCCAGCGCCGTACAGCTAAGGGTTAAACCAAAACCAGTTATGGAGCCTCCATTGATAAGGTAGAATGGAAAGATCTGCACTCATTCTGTGTTTTCGACCCGCAACTTGTTTTGGCTGAAAATCACTGATTGAAATCACTCACCGAACTAGGACTAAAAACTGGAAATACTTGCCTCCACTGGACACTAGAATACACAAGGCACAAGTGGGGTATACCACAACCTTTACCAAGATGACAAAGGAATAAGAGTTGCCAACAATAAAAGCATCTATTTAGATAAGAGAGTATACACAGTACAATATTACAGGAAACAAATCAACCGTGACCCTTGGACAAATATAAAGCTCTTCACCCGTTTGTGTAAAGAGGTCGGTGAACTACGGACAGGTGCAAGATTTGGCGAGAGCTCAACTTTGCAGGAGTCACAGTGCACCACCAATAGGACTCTGGATGCCTGCTGCTGTACTGGCTTGGGTATGTGCCCCTAATAGTAGATCATTTTGGAGTGTGGTAGGAAACCACAGCATGCATACAAAACCTTGATTAATCACTGAAAGCCTAAATGCAAAAACAAGCAACTTTATATATAGTCTTATATTTTAAAAAATGCCCTACCATTTTGCTGCTGTAGAGTCTATGCAACTCCTTCACATAGCTGGCTGTGCTGCTGCTGACATAGATCTGACAGCACACTGCTCCTGGCCCCTGTTGGCTGAGGGCTGTGCTCATCCGCTCTACCCTTTCCTGCACCAAATTGCTATAGATCAGCATATTGAAATACAGAAACCAGATTACGTTTCCATAAAACATCTGAAAAAATATAATTACTGGGTGTCAGACTTTAAAAGGGTTGCAAAGGATTAGAAAAACCACGGCTGCTTTATATTAGAAACAGGGCTGCTTCTGTCCAGTGGTCGTGTATGGTATTGTAGCGCAGCTCCACTGAAGTCAGTCGCTGAGCTGCAATACCGCACACCTCCTGTGGACGGGTGTGGCGCAGGTGGAAAGAAGCCACGTTTTACCTTCACATGGTTTAAGATACCCTACAGGCAAAACCGATCCACTGGGGCACATTTACTAAGTGACTTGCGACACTTTTAGACACAAGTTAAGTGTCGCAAGTCCCTTTCTTCTGTCCGGCAGTGTGACGATATTTTGTCCCACAGCTGGTCTTGTGCCACGTTGGGCGTGATAGGGGCGGGGGCCTGTCGGGAGCGACTTACATTTGTGCCTGGAAACAGGCGCAAATGTTAGCTAAAAACGACGCCATATTATACAAACACACACATACATATGTCTTTTTACACAGTATACCCATTTTTAACGGCAGTAATAAGGGTGCCCTCCTGTCCAAATGGTCATTAAAAACTGGCCCATTGATTTTAATGGTATCGATCTGCCCGTGACCTTTTTTTTTTTTGAACGGATGGTATTCATGCGTTGTGTGCACACCCCCATAGTCTGCAACGGACGTTTTTCACTTCGTAGTAGTATTTCTGTGCCCAGCATGAAGAATGATTAAGCTTGTCAGTGCTCTATACATACATCGTATACGTGTTTCGTTATTTCCTATTGTAAAGGCACTTAACTTATAAATCACTTTTTCTCATCAGCAAACAGATTTCATGTTCGGGAAGCTCTTTCCCAGACCTGAAATACGACTACTCACACAACCACCAAACAGGAAAAGAAAAGAGGAACATAAAAATAAAAAACACAGCGAAGATGAGACTAAGTGAGAAAATACAAGGACTCTTTTTAATGATATAATCTTCCAGGTACAAAAAAAAACATGGAAAATAAACCGACAAATCCTCAGCTCGGGGATGCCGGTCCCGCTTGGAACATGTCCACATAGAATAACACGGGTTGTGCTACAGGCCTGATTCACACATTGCATTTATATGTGATTTCCAAGAGTAAAAAAAAAAGGCAGGGTAAATTCGGATCTTCTGCTACAAACAACAGACTGATGCGAACAAGTGCCATGATCAAATAAGTCAAATCTGAAAACTGGTCGTTAAAGGGTTCAGCCTGGCAGGGGAACCCTTTAAGAATCATAAAGGGGGTCTCCCCCTCCAGAGTGGCTACACAGCAGCGGCTCTGGCTGACACAGCTGAACGGTACTAACTTTCTCCTGCAGTGGCAGCTACAAGGAAAAGGATCAGCGGTCAGCAAATACAGGGAGGTCTGTCTTCTGCATCATTTTAACCAGCAAATACCACAGGATTGGACAAAAACATACAAATGTACAAAACAAGAAGAAATTAAATATTAGGTAGTTCCTTCACATAAAGTTGTAGATAAGGTGCCCGACTTTGAATGATTCACTGAACCACATTGCATCCCTGCGGCCCGCTTCGGCTCCGTCCGTCAGGTACCTTTCTATACGTTACTTGGCAGGAGTCTAAGGACTAAAGGGGTAACCTACTGACTTGCTCCCTCCGCTGTAAGTAAACAGCAGGAGGACCAGCAAAGAGTCACTGAATCGGCAAATACCAAACACGGGATGGCAAACTCTGGTTTCGGGAGATCTGTGTGCTCCGGTCTCAGGTGCTTCATGAGCTTCGGCAACAGGAAATTGCATCTGAATTGCTTTTCACTGCAAAGAAAGAATGAAAAAAGATACAACACATTTGTATTAGACGTGGGGGGAAATTCAGAAATAAAGCAATAAATCTCTGTGTGGCCTCGCTCTCTATGGACAAGTTGCGCACTCCTAAACCTGTCCCACACAGAGCAGCGTGTGCGCCTGCTGTACACGGAGTTCCCGTGGCTTCGCACATTGCAGTAGATATGCTGTATATCCAAATGGGTAAGGGCACACTAGTTTCATTTGTGGCATCGGGAAAGCCAACTTGACACTGTCAACACTTGAACATGAAAAAAATAAAAATAAATACTCATTTGGCTATGGTCCTGCTGTTGGTCCACTTCCGATCCCAGCAGGACCAGTAAGCGGCTTTGTCCTGTGACCGTTCCAGCCAATCACAGGACTTAGAGGTCACAGCAGTAATCTACAGTTCCAGCCGCTGTGACCTCTGAGGCCTGTGATTGGCTGCCACGAACACAGGAACCAGCCACTTCCTGGTTCTGCGGGGTCCGGAAGCGGCGGGGAACGGAGCAGTGGCAGGACCGCGGACAGGCGAGTGTTTTTGTTTTATTTTAATGGGGCTCAGGTTAGGGCTCCAGGGGTTGATGGCTCCAAGGCCAGACAACCCCTTTAAGCACAAGCTGCTTTATTTTAAGTACATTAGCCCAAAAACCGCAACGTTTCAGCGCACAGGCCTTTCTCAGGTTGTAACAAAGCCTGCGTGCAGAAATGCAGATTTTTTTGGGCTCAGGTGCTTCAAATAAAGCAGTATATACTGCAACAGGCACTTTGTGTGACGCCGTACCATACTAGCCCTCTCTATGAATACAGGCATACAGAGGTCCACTAGGGACCTATAGAAATGTATGATTGAGGAGTTCTGTGTAAAACTATGGGGCCGTAATATGGCATTTAGGCTGGGTTCACACGGGCGTGTCCGGATTAGGTCCGGATGCGTCCCGGTGTATTGCGGCAAACCCGCGCGATTAGGTACGCAATTGCAGTCAGTTTTGACTGCGATTGCGTTCCGATGTTCAGTTTTTATCACGCGGGTGCAATGTGTTTTGCACTCGCGTGATAAAAATCCGACTGTGGTACCCAGACCCGAACTTCTTCACAGAAGTTCAGGTTTGGGTTAGTTGTAGTGTAGATTGTATTATTTTCCCTTATAACATGGTTATAAGGGAAAATAATAGCATTCTGAATACAGAATGCTTAGTACAAGGTCAATTGAGGGTTAAAAAAAAATAAAAGAAATTAACTCACCTTGTCCTCTTCATCGCGCAGTTCCCGGTCTCTTCTGATGAGCTGTCGGCTAAAGGACCTTTGGTGACGTCAGATCACATGCTCCAATCACATGGTACATCACCACGGTGATGTACCATGTGATTGGAGCATGTGATCTGACGTCACCAAAGGTCCTTTAGCCGACAGCTCATCAGAAGAGACCGGGAACTGCGCGATGAAGAGGACAAGGTGAGTTAATTTCTTTTATTTTTTTTTAACCCTCAATTGACCTTGTACTAAGCATTCTGTATTCAGAATGCTATTATTTTCCCTTATAACCATGTTATAAGGGAAAATAATACAGTGAATAGACTGTCACCTAGCAACCATGAGTGAAAATCGCACCGCATCCGCACTTGCTTGCGGATGCTTGCGATTTTCACTCAGCCCCATTCATTTCTATGGGGCCTGTCCTGCGTTACAAACGCAGAATATAGAGCATGCTGCGATTTTAAAGCATTGCAGAAGTGATGCGTGAAAAAAATCGCTCATGTGCACAGCCCCATAGAAATGAATGGTGCCGGATTCAGTGCGGGTGCAATACGTTCACCTACCGCATTGCACCCGCGCGGAAATCTCGCCCGTGTGAACTCAGCCTAAGCAGGATGTGTACAGGGGAGTGGTCTCCTAACATGGATTTTGCTGCATATTCACAAGGGATTTCACCTCTGCTACATTGAAAGGGGTGAAATCTGCTGTGAAACCTGCAAAACTGACATCAGCAGTAGAGTTAAAAATCTGAGGCCGATTGTTAATGGCCTGACAGTATTAAAGGTGCCATTAGCAATGCAGACCGAGACGTGTGGTTGTACCCTTAAACTAATGAGACCGTACTGTTTAGTTAGTCTGCACTGTTAATGATCGCGTGGCATGTTCAATACCACGCAGCCATTAACAATGCAAACCGACTGAGGGTACGGCCACACAGTAAGGTTTCTGATTCAGCTTTGGAAACCCAAATCGGGAGCAGTGATGGCCAGTTCATGATGGCAGTTCTGAGAACAGCCCGATGAAGGCCCCCGATGGCTGTTCTCAGAACTGCCTGCTCCCGGAGACTGCATTTCATTTCAGACCGGCTCGCGCACAGGCACAGGTAACTTACCTGTGCCTCGCTGGACTTGTCAGTTAAGATGGCAGATCGCATGTGTTCGCTGGCGAACACTGCGAACTGGCCATCTTTAATCAGGAGTGGGTTAATAAAAGGAAGCAAAGTATAAAATGACAGAAACGACTTCTCCTCATTTTTTAATTCAATCCTGGTTTTGGCTTCCAAAACCGCATCAGGAAACCTGACCGTGTAGCCGCACCCTTAGTCGGTCTGCATTGTTAAGGGCTGTGCTGTGTGGTATTGAATGCAGTCTTGGTTAGTTAACAAGAACCAGCTGCGGGCGTTACCAACCTCGTTGTGTGGTCATACCCTAAAAATAAAGGTTATTCTACTTTCTGGTAACAGAAAACTTTCACAGAGATTGGAACAAGCCAGGAAAACCTACAGGGCAAAAAAAAAAAAAACTTTCAAGATCTGATGCATCGGCTTGTATTAAGATTCTCCCTAAGATGAACAAGGACAAGAATAGGACCGGTTATATTTTTTTTGTGGACCACGGAACGGAGCAACGGATGCGGACAGCACACTGAGTGCTGTCCGCATCTTTTGCAGCCCCATTGAAGTGAATGGGTCCACACACAAGCCGCAAAAACTGCGGCTCGGATTAGGACCAAAACAACAGTTGTGTGCATGAGGCCGAAGGTGCAGGAAGTGGAAAGATTGCTAGCTATAAGACATACAATTCTTACAGTTCACGTCTCACTGCGGCGATACACCCTTCTCCTCTGGGGGCGCCTCCGGGTGTTCACTGGAGTCCGCTGACCGTCAGGATTCGACGTTTCCCCCTTCCAAAGAGCAAGATAAATATTACACACAAGAACAGTGTTAAAAGAGTTGTGCAGTGCCATGATTGATGGGCTACAAGCTAGACGCCGTGCAGTTAGACAGTGACAAGGACACAGCATTCCAACCGGCGCAGCGACCCCTTCAAACAGCTGACCATCGGGGGCTGCCAAATGTCGGACCCCCGTCAATCTGATATTGATGACCTATGCTCCGACAACAAGTAGCTCAAAAGAAGTTAAAGTATCTACAAACTCATTCGACATACTTTTCTGGGACTTACATACTGATGACCTATCCTCAGGATATGCCATTAACATCGGATTGAAAGGGGATCCGACGCCCAGCAACCCCGCTGATCAGCTGTTTGAAAGGGCTGCAGCGCTGGGACAAGTGCTGCAGCCTCTTCATCGTATACCAAGCATAGCGCCATACATTGTATAGTGGGCGCTTTCGGTGTTGCAACTCAATCCTATTCATTTGGGACTGAGCTTTGCAAACACCATGAAACCGATGGATTTGATGTCATAGGCCAAGGTGCTCGCCTTACGTGCTGCGGCCCCTTTAAACACTTAATTGGTGGGGGTGCCGGGAGTCGGACCCCTGCCAATCAAGTACTGATGATCTATCATCCTAAGGATAGACTATATTTGCTTCCCAGGAAACGCCTTTAAAGGAGTTCGCCTATCTCATACATTGGGGGCATAGCGCTAGGATATGCCACCAGTGTATGGTAGGTGCAGGTCCCACCTCTAGGACCCGCACCTATCTCTAGAACAAAGCCTGCAAAGTCAAGAAGAGAGGTCGCCCTCTATTAATTTCTATGGGCCTGCCGGAAATAGCCAAGCGCTGGCTCGGCTATTTCTGTCAGTCCCATAAAAGCGGTGGTCACGCTTGCGAAGTGCGCTTCCCATTAATTTCTATGGGACTTCAAAAAATAGAACTCAACTAGTTTCGGGCAGTCCCACAGAAAACAATGGGAGTGACCGCACATGCGCTGTGAGCTCTCCTTCAATTTGCGAGCTTTTGTTCTAGAGATAGGTGCGGTTCCAACCAATCAGACATTGGGGGCATATCCTATCAATATGCCCTCAATGTATGAGATGGGCCGATCCCTTTAAGCTGTGCAATATCGTCATTACAGTCGGAGATATAGACATGTATCCCATATTTACCTCCTGTGGGCATGACTGTGCGGTTGGTCCGGGACTTTTGCCTCCCATACGATCATCTGTATTGTTGCAGGCGTAGCATTCATACATGTCCATCTCCATCATTTTGTCTTCGTCTTTGACATCATCCTTCATCCCAAATGTGGGCACCTCATTTTTGGGTGGCGCAAAAACTGCCAGCACCCCAGAGAATGTGAATGCAGAGAGGAATCGCTTCTTGAGGAGATTGTACGCTGGGTTGTCTTTAAGTTTCTGCTCTACCAGGTTGTCTAGGATCTCCTGCTTCCTACTGACGTCCTCATCTCCTCCTCCGTCAGAACGAGGGATGAGTTTGAAAGCACTTTCTTCCAAAGTCTTCTTCTGCAGCAGGATCCTAGAAAAGGTCTTCAGAGTGCAAGCAGATGGCGGCAAATAGGCTGTGCAGCTCTTTCCTTGCAGCCAGTCTTTCACGCTAGTCTCGTCTTCTAAGGAAATGAGGCCCAAGTCGAAGATCTTCTTCTCGGGGGGTTTTATGGTGATCTGAGATGGAGCAGGCGATTGACTACTTACCACATTCCCTGTGAATGCATTAGGCTGATTAGAGGTTAGGATTTTTGCTACTTTAACCACAGGATACATTTTGGGTGAAATGGTGAATTCCGTAGACTTGTTGAGGGGACTAAATGTTGGCAGTATCCTTGGCATCTTGACAGATACATCAGGCGGTGGACACTGCAGCTGTGCGGCTTCCCTTGCTGTATTTTCTGCTGAAGATCCATTACTTGGCAATGGTTGGCTCGCAGTATTACTCAAATTAGTTGGTGCCTCTGGGATTTTATCAGACGATTCTCCATTTGTCGATGGTTCACGAGCTTTCATACTGGAGGATTCTGAGAAAGTTGAGTTCCGATTCATAAATACCTGGGATTGAGCAGAAAACAAAGCTTGGATTGGAATTTGGACCAAGCCTTGGGGTGTAAGAATGAAAGTGGTAGCTGCGGGGCTCTGAAGCAGCTGTATTGGCACTTGCTGTGAAGCTATGATATGAGGACCTGGCACGGCTTGCACAGTACATGGAGAGCCAGTAGATGGCGCACTATTGCACTGATTTCTTGCTTCTGCATCTTGAGTACCAGCCGCCTTGGCTTTATCTGCATCTGCTCCTTGCCGATTTACAGAATCACTGCTTACCGATGATATCTGGTTGCTAGAAATATCATTTGCTTGTGTAACCAAGCACATTGGCAATGGCATAGCTGACAAATTTTGGGAAGCAGTTAAAGTCGCAGGATGCACTGGGGCTGGATGCTGTCCGGCAGGGGCGCAGGCCTGGGTGAGCACAATTCGAGGAGAGGTAGTGGCGGCTGCAGGGCTCTGAAGCAGCTGTAGTGGCATTTGCTGTGATGCTACGATTTGACCACCTGGCACGGCTTGCACAGCACATGGAGAGCCAGTAGATGGCGCACTATTGTGCCGATTTGTTGCTTCTGCAGCATCTTGCGTAACGCCCATAGCTTTACATGCATCTGCTCCTTGCCGGTTTATGGAATCACTGCTTGCCGATGACATGTGGTTGCTAGAAATAGTGTCCGTTTGTATAACCGGGTACACTGGCAAGCTTTGTGAAGTGGTTAAAGTCGCAGGATGCACTGGGGGTGGATGCTGTCCGGCAGGGGCGCAGGCCTGGGTGAGCACTATTCGAGGAGAGGTAGTGGCGGCTGCAGGGCTCTGAAGCAGCTGTAGAGGCATTTGCTGTGAAGATATGACTTGACCACCTGGCACGGCTTGCACAGTGCGTGGAGAGCCAGTAGATGGCGCACTATTGTGAGTACCGGCCACAGCTTTATCTGCATCGGCTCCTTGTCGGTTTACAGAATCACTGCTTGCTGATAATATCTGGTTGCTAGAAACATCGTTCGGCTGTATAACCGGGAACGCTGGCAAGTTTGGTGAAGCGGGTGAAGTCGCAAGATGCACTGGGGGTTGATGCTGTCCAGCAGGGACACAGGCCTGAGTAAGCACTATCTGAGGAGAGATGAGAATCCTCGGCGGAATGACAACTCTACGACGGGCTCTCGATTCCTGCAGTCGTTTTTCTTTCAGCAACTCAAAGACTGTCTTCGGTTTTGGCGCTACTGCAGAACTCCTTACTTGGCGCTGAGAAGACTGACATTTTGTTTGTGGTTCGGTTTCCCCCGAACTGGCCGGCTGTGATTGCTGAGCACTGGAGGAATTTGCTGTGGAGGAAACAAAGTAGAATGATACAGAGCTCCAAATCCCCAGCTTTGCTTCACACAGTCTTAAAGGGGCATGCCATCACTTTAGGATTGAGAAGAGTACAACCTTACTGGGAATGAAGGAGGCGTAGCATGAATGGGTCTGGCTGCTAGTCACTGCACAGCTGGGGGTGCATAACCTTAGAAGGGGACACAGCACTAAATCAGCTCTGCGGTTCCTTATTCTGAGAATTGGTGTGTACTGCCAGCAGATACCACTAGGGGGAGCCGATGAGCTGACTGCATACAGCTTCCACTGAGCTCTATAATAAATCTGTAGCCAGGAGGCGCCTTCCTGTTGGTGAGTGCAGACATACAGAATTTCAGCATTAAAATCTATATCTTTGTGCAGGTAAATTGGGGATTTTGAGTTCAGTAACAGTAAACAAAAAATGGAGCTCCAGCCCAACCGTCAAAATAACAATCTAAAGGGGTTGGAATTTTAATATCGCTGACCTATCCTGAGGATAATTCATTAAAATCTGATAGTTGAGGGTCTGAGACCCCGCAGCCCCTGCCAATCAACTGCTTGCAGAGTCCTCTTCCTATGCCTGTGACGTCATGTACATCAGTCACATGGCTTTCCGGTGGCTCAGCCCCATTCAAGTGAATGGGACTGAGCTGCAATACCGAGCACTGCCACTATACAATGTACGGCGCTGTGCTTGGTATTCTATAAAATTCTGTTGGACAAGCCCATAATAATAATCTCCCTTTCATTTTTATTCTAAAAGGGGTTTTCGGAGAGTTTTTTTTAATTATGACCTATCCTCTAGATAGCCCATTAGTATCTGGGTGAGGGTCCATCACCCAGGATCCCCACCAATCAGCTCTTTGAGAAGACACCGGCGCTCGCAGTATCTCCATGGCCTTCTCTCTGCTCACCAACCACAGCGCCGTACATTGTATAGTGACTGTGCTTAACATTGGAGCTCAGTCTCCTTCACGTCAATGGGGCTGAGCTGCGTCTAGGCCACGTGACCGATGAACGTGGAGTCACATTGCCTTGGGAAAGCTGTGGGGCTACTGTCTGCGCTGCTGCCTTCTCAAGCAGCTGATTGGCGAGGGTCCTGGGTATCAGACCCCTCAACAATCGGTAAAAACTTCTCTGAAAATCCCTTTAAAGGGAGTCTGTGATCACAGTTTCACCTTTCTAACCCTTCCCATAGCTTTCTAGCAGCATTACAGTTGATGAAAACGTTACCTTTATAACCAACCGGGGACTTATAAAACTGGCAAAAATCATCTTAGTAGGATATGCAAATGAGGGCTCGCAAGTGCCCAGGGGCAGCGTCAACCTCGTAGGTGCCCAGGCAGCTCTGCCTTATCGTCGCTTCCCCCCGCCCATCCTTTCCCTCTGCCCGCCTATCTTCTTACTTCTTCTCTCGCTGAGATCCCGCGCCTGCGCGCTGAGTCCGTCGGCCGGCGCATGCGCACTGCGATGTCCATTCCTGGTACGGCATCACAGTAATTATGGCGCATGCGTCGGCTAACTCGCCGTTAGCCGGCGCATTAATTACTGTGATGCCGTACCAGGAATGGACATCGCATGCGCCGGCCGACGGACTCAGCGCGCAGGCGCGGGATCTCAGCGAGAGAAGTAAGAAGATAGGCGGGCAGAGGGAAAGGATGGACGGGCAGAGGGAAAGACTGGGCGGGGGGAAGCGACGATAAGGCAGAGCTCCCTGGGCACCTACGAGGTTGACGCCGCCCCTGGGCACTTGCGAGACCTCATTTGCATATCCTACTAAGATGATTTTTGCCAGTTTTACAAGTCCACGGTTGCTTATAAAGGTAACGTTTTTATCAACTGTAATGCTGCTAGAAAGCTATGGGAAGGGTTAGAAAGGTGAAACTGTGATGACAGACTCCCTTTAACATGATGTGCACATATAACAGTTGAGCTATACATACCGGAAATGCTTTTTGAAGGCCTCGTATTCTACATATAAAAAGAAAAACAATAGATTAGATACGCATGACGGAGGCGCTGTAGATAAACAGGCTCATAGACACGCAGTAAATGAACACTCTGCGGCTAGTGACTGCCAGGGAGTAATTTCCTGCAGATTGAGAGGGACCAGGAAGGTAGAGACCACTGGGGACCCCTGGAAAGCGCCTGAACAGGAACAGCGGGGGATTAGTGGGGCGTATATTGTTTCTTTTGTTTTAACAATGTTGCACCTTTGTTAAGAAACATTATTAACTGGTCAATCCCATTTTATATTTTTTTCTGCCACATGCACACAAACGTATTTTTGGTTCGCATCTGATCCGCATTTCTGTGGGTCGGATGCCGATCTATTCACTTCAATGGGGCCACAAAAGATGCATACAGCTCACCCGTGTGTCCACATCCATATGTCCCTTCCGCGGCCCCGCATAAAAAAAAAAGAACATATCCGTTTTATGGACCTGTTCTATTATCCACTGCGGAATGCACACGGCCAGTATCCGTGTGCATTCCGCAGTGGACAACACCTTTAATAGATTCTACATTACTGAACTGGATACAATTCATCTGCAGTTTTATTACAAAGTAGCTGCAATAGGTTATCACACCCCCACAGCTCCCCGGCATTAAGGAATATTTTCTTACCGCTCGAGTCTTCTGCTGTGATTTCTGTCTCATACGTTTTAGAAACTCGGCTTGTTGGGCTTTCCTTAGACTGATCATTTCTAGACAACCTGCCGCATTGATCTGAAAGAACTAACAGAGAAAAGGGGCGAGTGGTAAAAAATACAACTCTATTAGTGTTATAATTAGGGATGAGCGAATCAGCTTCAGATGAAACATCCAAAGTCGATTTGCATAAAACTTTGTTCTAATACTGTACGGAGCAGGAGCTCTGTACAGTATTAGAATGTATTGGCTCCGATGAGCAGAAGTTATTGCTTTGCGAAGTCTCGCGAGACTTCACATAACTTCAGAAATTGATTTATACTGTAAAAAAGGGTTCGGTTCGAAGGGAACACTTGGATCCAAACCAGAGTTCGGGAAATGGTTTTTTACAGTACAAATTAATTTATGAAGCCATTACCCGAAGTCTCACGAACTTTGCGAAGCAATACCTTCGGCTCATCGGAGCCAATACATTCTAATACTGTACAGAGCTCCTGCTCTGTACAGTATTATAACAAAGTTTTATGCGAATCGACTTTGGATGTTTCATCCGAAGTCGATTTGCTCATCCCTAATTATAACAGCAGAGCCTATGGACACCTTAGACATGAAAGAATGTTTTTTTTTTTTTTTTTATCAGATATCTTTTTATTGAGTTTTATCCAAAAACAAACAAAATGCACATCGCGTGTCTAAAACAGTTCTGACATAGTAGGATATTGGGTTGTTTCGATATCAACATTTTTATTCTATTTCGATACTATAAAAAAGTATTGCGGTACTCGATACCATGTAAAAATATGTAAAATTGGTGTTTGGTGTTTTTTTTTTTAAACTTTTTATTTAATAACTATTAGCCCCCTTAAGGGCTAGAACCTGGGATCTTTAATCCCTTGTCCTATTCACCCTGATACATCTCTATGCTGCTCTGTGCTTTGTGCACACAGCAGCAGGGAGATTACCATGGCAGCCGGGCCTCAGTAGCGTCCTGGCTGCCATGGTAACCAATCGGGGCCCCAGGATTACACCAATGATAATTAACCAGGTAGCCACCGGTGCGGCAGTTAACACCTCAGGTGCCGCACCGGTGGGGCTAACAGCCGCTGATCGCAGCTTCATGTCTGGGTGCCGGCTATGTGATTCTGCTGCCAGCACCTGTATTTGTAATAAACGTTAACTTTCATTGGTGGCGCAGTGCGCCCGCCCCTCCTTCGCCCCTCTCTCTCCTCATTGTTGGCAGCGGCACAGGGGGGAGGGAAGGAGAGACTCCTTCTCCCCTGTGCTGCTGAGGGAACATGGGGCGCGCTGACAGCAGCGCGCTCCATGTTCTCTGATACTAGGCTGCGCTACTGCGCAGCCTAGTATCGATAAATGTCAAATGCCGGTTTCGTATTGATACCGGTACAAAAGTATCGATTGGGTACAACTCTAGTAGGATATAGTATTGACACGACAATCATAATTGACCCATACGTATTAATCAAGGGCAAGCCCACAACTAACTACCCCCTTCCACGAGACAATCACAGTAACAGTTGGCTGCCAGAGATCAAGGAAGAAGAGTAGAAATGAAGATTCAGGGTTTGCTCCCTGAAGAGAAGGAGAATGAAGGGGCTCCCCCGGGGTAGCAGCAAGGCCCAATCATCAGCACATAGCCTTAGTTAGATTTAGGTATACACCACAATGTCATAACCCCAGGTTCCCCAGTATCATACTCCCCCTCAATTATGGATGCATGAGTCCCATAGTAAGTGCCAACCACGGACTACAGATTCCAGATCTATCAATCCAGGGACCCCAAATAGCCTCTAATTTCGAGAGGCAGTTCCGCTTGAGATAGACCCCCCTTTCCAGTCTAATAACAACATTCAGTCTTGCTATGTACTCTGCTATAACAGGAGGCAGTGGTTGTGTCCACTTGGCTGCCAGTGTTTCACGTGCCGGGAACAACATCCTATTTATTCCTATAATAATAGGAGTCTGTAGTTGATCAGATTAAAAAATACAGAGTAGGCACATTTTAGGATCAAGAGGGAAATCTGCATTATACACTTTATTGATTAGCTGCATTACCTGCATTACCTGACTCCAATATACTCTTAATGCACAGCAGCTCCACAGCATATGTAACCGATCAGCCTCTGGACAACAGGAGTCTCCTCTATATCCAATCTTAAACAGGAATAGCGGGGTTTTATACACCCTATAGCTCAAGAACAGCTGGGACAGTCTAGCAGCTTCACTCAGGGATAGGCTCGGGGTCAATGCCAGCGTCTCCTCCCATTGAGTATCAGTAATACTCCCAACATCGTACCCTTACAGTAAGAGCAAAGGCCTTCAGAAACTCCCCATGCAATGATTGATAAATTCTCCAGATAGCTCCCCTTACAGATCCTACCGCCACCACAGAGTCAAGCGCCTGATTGGATGTATATTGCAGTGATGGTGTTTTGGATTGGGCATCTAAAGCCTGTCTTATCTGTAAGTACTGGAAATGTCTGGAGGGTAGATCGAACTCCGAGCACAATTGCTGAAATTGCTTCAGGAGGCCCTGGGAGTACAATTGTGCAATGTTCCAAATCTCTTTAATTTCCCATAGGGAGAATCCCTTCAGTTGGGAAAGTTCTGGTAAGGCAGGGTTGTTCCATATGGGAGACATATTCAGAAGTCCTGAGACCTCCAAGAAGCACTGTAGCCTTAGCCCACACTTTCATCATTAGCAGCAAAGTTGGGGCAGATCCTAATCTGGGATCCACTCCCCCTTCCATGGCCGCCAGGGGTGGGGAGCGTCCTGATGCCCATTCAACTAATCTGCCATTTCTTCCCGCTCCTCCAGCCGTGTTCCATCTGTTAAAATGCTGCAGCTGAGCTGATAGAAAATATAATAAAGGGTTGGGCAGTGCTAGACCACCCGATTCTTTGTTACTTTGCATGGGGATCCATACCAGTCAGTTATGAAGTATATACAGGTCCTTCTCAAAAAATTAACATATTGTGATAAAGTTCATTATTTTCTGTAATGTACTGATAAACATTAGACTTATATTTTAGATTCATTACACACCAACTGAAGTAGTTCAAGCCTTTTATTGTTTTAATATTGATGATTTTGGCATACAGCTCATGAAAACCCCAAATTCCTATCTAAAAAAATTAGCATATCATGAAAAGGTTCTCTAAACGAGCTATTAACCTAATCATCTGAATCAACTAATTAACTCTAAACACCTGCAAAAGATTCCTGAGGCTTTTAAAAACTCCCAGCCTGGTTCATTACTCAAAACCGCAATCATGGGTAAGACTGCCGACCTGACTGCTGTCCAGAAGGCCATCATTGACACCCTCAAGCAAGAGGGTAAGACACAGAAAGAAATTTCTGAAGGAATAGGCTGTTCCCAGAGTGCTGTATCAAGGCCCCTCAGTGGGAAGTCTGTGGGAAGGAAAAAGTGTGGCAGAAAACGCTGCACAACGAGAAGAGGTGACCGGACCCTGAGGAAGATTGTGGAGAAGGACCGATTCCAGACCTTGGGGGACCTGCGGAAGCAGTGGACTGAGTCTGGAGTAGAAACATCCAGAGCCCCCGTGTACAGGCGTGTGCAGGAAATGGGCTACAGGTGCCGCATTCCCCAGAAACAGCGGCAGAAGCGCCTGACCTGGGCTACAGAGAAGCAGCACTGGACTGTTGCATGTCATTCGGAAATCAAGGTGCCAGAGTCTGGAGGAAGACTGGGGAGAGGGAAATGCCAAAATGCCTGAAGTCCAGTGTCAAGTACCCACAGTCAGTGATGGTCTGGGGTGCCATGTCAGCTGCTGGTGTTAGTCCACTGTGTTTTATCAAGGGCAGGGTCAATGCAGCCGCTATCAGGAGATTTTGGAGCACTTCATGCTTCCATCTTCTGAAAAGCTTTATGGAGATGAAGATGTCATTTTTCAGCACGACCTGGCACCTGCTCACAGCGCCAACACCACTGGTAAATGGTTTACTGACCATGGTATTACTGTGCTCAATCGGCCTGCCAACTCTCCTGAACTGAACCCCATAGAGAATCTGTGGGATATTGGGAAGAGAAAGTTGAGAGACGCAAGACCCAACACTCTGGATGAGCTTAAGGCCGCTATCGAAGCATCCTGGGCCTCCATAACACCTCAGCAGTGCCACAGGCTGATGGCCTCCATGCCACGCCGCATTGAAGCATCCTGGGCCTCCATAACACCTCAGCAGTGCCACAGGCTGATTGCCTCCATGCCACGCCGCATTGAAGCAGTCATTTCTGCAAAAGGATTCCCGACCAAGTATTGAGTGCAGAACTGAACATAATTATTTGAAGGTTGACTTTTTATGTATTAAAAACACTTTTCTTTTATTGGTCGGATGAAATATGCTAATTTTTTTAGATAGGAAATTTGGGTTTTCATGAGCTGTAGCCAAAATTATCAATATTAAAACAATAAAAGGCTTGAACTACTTCAGTTGGTGTGTAATGAATCTAAAATATATGAAAGTCTAATGTTTATCAGTACATTACAGAAAATAATGAACTTTATCACAATATGCTAATTTTTTTAGAAGGACCTGTATAGGAGCTGCGGCATTAGCGCCATCTTGATCAGATTTCCCCTGCCTACTAGAGACAGTTTATGCCAGGAAGCAGCTTTAGGCTTAAACTTGGCCAGTAGCGGCACTACATTGTCTTGAATGTATCTATGTGGGTTAGTGGACACCTCAACTCCCAAATATGTAAAGGATAACACAACTTTGAGATTGGTATGACAAAGACTCTGTAAAAGCGGGGACAACAGCAGTATCACGACTTGCTCCAATTAATAAGCAACCCAGATTGCTTGCCAAATTCAGACATCAGAGATATGATGGGGTCTATTGATGAGGCCAGATCTCCTACAGACAGCAGCATATCGTCTGCGTATAACGAGACTCGCTCCTCTATACCTCCCCTTCTAAAGCCATTTATTAGTGGTGTAGTTCTGAGCAGGCACGCCAGAGGCTCTATGGCAATGGCAAACAGATGAGGGGACATCGGTCAGCCTTGTCCTGTCCCTCTCTCTAAGACCAACGCCGGGGACATGCCCCCATTGACTCGGACTCTAGCCCTGGGCTCATTATAAAGCAGTTTCACTCACTTTAGGAAAACCGGGCCAACGCCTATTTTGGTCACAACTGCCCAAAGGTACTCCCACTCGATACTATCAAAAGCCTTGGCCGCGTCAAGTGACAGCACGGCATTACACCCATCCCTCTCGCCTCCCCGCAACTGAAGGTTAAGGAACAGGCGTCTGAGATTTAAGGATGTGGATTTTCCCGGGCATAAAGCCAGATTGATCTTCATGAATAACAGTATTAATGACGCTCAATAACCTATTAGCTAGGACCTTGGCTAGTACTTTAATGTCCACTGTCAACAGGGAAACAGGCCGGTAAGAATCCACCTGTGTAGGATCCTTACCAGGTTTTGGGATCACCACCACAATCGCCTCCGTCATCGAGCTGGGAAGAATGCAAGTCCGAAGAGAGTCATTGAAGACATTAAGGAGATGTGAGAGTAAAATCTCTTGGTGTTTCTTATAAAATTCTCCTGGCAAGCCATCCCCACCGCCTTCTCATTAGGGAAAGACCTCAACGCCATCTCAAGTTCCTCATCAAGCAGCTGTCTATGCTCCACAGAGAGAGTAGGCATGGATATGGCTGATAAATAATTATCTCTGTCTGTCGAGTCAACCATCAGCTTAGACCTATATACACCCTTGACATGAGCATGGAACACTCCCAAGATATCATTATCTCCAGTAACCAGGTCCCCTTGTAACAGAGGTCACACAGGAGGAGCCAGATTGTGCTTTGATGACATTAGCCAGTAAGTGACCAGCCCTCTCTCGAAAAAATTATTCTTTCATGTTAGTGGTAAGGCTACTTTCACACTTGCGCTTGATCGGATCCATTCTGAACGGATCCGATCATATTAATGCAGACGGAGGCTCCGTTCAGTACGGATCCGTCTGCATTAATAACTTAGAAAAATTTCTAAGTGCGAAAGTAGCCTGAGCGGATCCGTCCAGACTTTCAATGTAAAGTCAATGGGGGACGGATCCGCTTGAAGATTGAGCCATATGGTGTCATCTTCAAGCGGATCCGTTCCCATTGACTTACATTGTAAGTCTGGACAGATCCGCACGCCTCCGCTCGACCAGGCGGACAGCTGAACGCTGCAAGCAGCGTTCAGCTGTCCGCCTGGCCGTGCGGAGGCGAGCGGAGCGGAGGCTGAACGCCGCCAGACTGATGCAGTCTGAGCGGATCCGCATCCATTCAGACTGCATCAGGGCTGGACGGAAGCGTTCTGCTCCGCTCGTGAGCTCCTTCAAACGGAGCTCACGAGCGGACCGACGAACGCTAGTGTGAAAGTAGCCTTAGTTGTTGTTGTTTTTTTTAAGTTGCACTAAGTTTTAGTCTGCAGTTCTCATTGCTTCATTTATTTGCAGACTCTCTGGTATGCAACCTATTCCTAGTTTCAGAGATGGAGGTTTGGCGGATGATTTTGTCCTTAGCACTGCAAAGGGTGAAATCTGCTGCAAAACTGGTCAGTTTCGGTCAACACATAGGGCACTCTGTGGATATGGAAATCCTTAGCATGTCTACAATCTGATGAGGATTTTTTTTCCTGCTGCATGTGAATGAGGTTTTGCCAAATTCCATTCACTTGCAATGTGTTGTGAATTCTTCAGGATTTTCAGTGTATGTTTCCACGCCTGAGAATATGCAACACATACGCTGTGCGTCATTTAAAGGGCCTTCTACACTGGACAATGCAAACTGTATGGGGAATGAATGACCATACAATCATTAGTCCCCCATACAGTTTGCATGTTGTCAGCAGTACGTATCCTGTTTAGACAGGGAGATGTGCAGCAGACATTGGCTCATTTTCTGGCTGATCGGTGGGCATCCACATGGGCTGATGATTAGCATATGTTCATTTCCAATCATTGGCCCGTGTAAAAGGTCTCTTGACCTGAGATCAAGATAAGATTTCTGCTGAAATCCTGGGACAAATCGTAAGATGCTGCTAAACAATGGAAAAGTTAACCGAATACAATTACAACATAGTGAAACCAAATCGTACCTGAATAAGCAGAGTGAAAATTGGGGTGCTGGCTATGGTCACAGAAGAAAGCTTCTTTCTCATCACATCAGCTGAAAAAAAAAAAAAGATTCTTATTAGCCACAACCACCAAAAAAAAAAGAGAGAGATCAATAGTCAATTTAATGCTGGCTATACATAAGGGAGGCTCCTGACAGCTCCTCGAGCAGCAGATATTAGGGGAAAGAATGATGTGGCATGCTGGATGTCACCATGCCCAATCAGAGAGGTCTGGAGGCCAATGACTCCCCTCTCACCACCGATACAAAGATGCATGTTCAGAAGAGCAAATGTGATGTGTAGAAATGTGCCTCTCCCTCTGTCAGTTCTAGAAAGCGTTCACGAAATTTCCTTAAATCCTATTCACACTCTGCAGGATAAAATCCCTGTGGATTTACTCTGGAGATTTGTAATCTGGAGTAATGATTTGCCATGGATTTCCTCTGCAGTGTGTGAATAGATCCTAGGAATTCCTTGGGCAGATGACACAGTAACTTTTTAGGCTATAATACAGTCTTATGCACCGTCAGTACATTGGACTCTTAGTTGCCATTTACCAAGAATTTGCTTATCCCAAGGAGTCTTGTAGAGAGTCAGTAACGGAAGAAAGACATTGCCCACCCAGGGCGTAACCGCAGCCAGCAGACTTCTGTCCACGGGGGTTTTCCTTCTCGTCCATGCAAACCTTGGACCCAAATTCTCTTCGTTGTCACCCTCAGGCTCCTTCTGGGTTTGACTGAGCTGTTGGCCCTAAAATGACGAGGGAACATGAACCATAGTCAAACACTTCTGAATTGGCATTGTGATATAAGAAAGTTTGCCATATTGGAAACCACAATAATAATGCTGTTGTCATCATCATAAATTATATAATTTTGTCTGTCTAAAGTCAGCACTGGGGGGGGGGGGGTCATGGCTGATGGATTTAAAGGGGTTGCCATACCTCTTGAAGTTTTGTGCCAAAAGCTTAGAACTGTCTAAATTAACAAACTGAGTAATAGTCACCTTACCAATCTCCCAGCCCTCCACTACAGTCAGCTTCTTTCCTGCCTAAAATGGCTGATTAAAGAGAATAATAGATTGGGGACATATTTTATTTTTTTACAGAAATGCATACCTTTTTTTGTCTTAAAATAATTTTAGTAAATAGATTTAAGCAAACATTTAGCTCTGTTTGTCTTCTGCAGCCTGCAGGTGTTCTCATACATTGCAGACCGCGTAGTACCATTCAATGTAAAAGCCGTCAGATGAGCTCTCTGGCGGCTCGGTCTGCAGCATCTCTCACTGCTCTCCTGAACTCAAATCTACGCCGACATCCAAATAAAATAAACTTACACCAAAAGGGGTTGTCAGCTTTATGAGCTTTCAGAAGAGAAGAAACAGCAAGCTACAGAGATGTCAGAGAGCTCAGACGACGGCTTTCGCACTGAATGGGACTAAGCAGCCTGGAATGTACGAGAGCATACTCCGGCTGCAGAAGGCAAACCGAGCAAAAGTTTTAATAAAACCCAAATTACAGAAATATTTTTTTTTTAGCCATAAAATAAATGGCTTTCCATATAAAATAACCCAGAGGTCTCCACTGCCTGTAAATCTAGCTTTCTTTGAAGCCGCTTTAAATATTACATTAGGGATATGGTCATGCTCATATTACATATTGTACTGGGTTATATATAAGACCTATAGATCCATCTTTTGCAGGAAGCATGAATACGGCACCTGTTTTTCTTGGCAGAGTATGGTATTCCATCGGAGAACACTACGGACGTCATATTCACTGAGCTGCACTATATCATGGCCGCTGTTCTTAGCCTGCGGAGAAAGGAACAGAGCCCTATAACACGTGCTAATTCATCTCCATGTGACACACGGATATATCGATAGAATCTACCAGATAAAACCGATATGTGGAAATTATCTACTAAAACTGGTGAAGAACAGACAAGTTTGAAGGAGTATTCGGCCTTTACCTGCTAATAGAATAAAATAACAAATATGCTCCTATTAACCTTTTAAATACCCTTTCGTTCTAGCAACCATGGTTCTAGAGGTGTTCTCTGCTTTGGATAATCTCATTTTGTTAGAAAGTGCCCTCAAAGTTAAGCCGATCACTGGTTGGCAGAAGCGGGCTGGCAGCAAGTGTTTAATGTCTGTGCAGCGCCACCACAGGGGAAATGTGGCATTACACAGTGCCCTCTGATATCAAATGAATGTAAAGGATGGATGTGTCAGGTCCTTCAAGGGGATGTCTCTGTAGCTGATTTCTACTCCAGCTATGTATAGTAAGGTATTTTAGTGGTTCCTTCTCCTTTAATTCCTTGTAATGTAGTTGTTTAGGGGTGCTTGAAGCCTGGCCGCATTTCTGAAGTATGAAGTAACTGTACATGAGTACTGCACACACTGAAAACCATTAGGTGGGGCTAGGAAGGTCCAGGAGACTAGAAAACTAGAAGACGTCACCAGGGTAAGCCCTCTTTCACACAGTCAGTATTTTTGCATCAGTATTTGTAAGCCAAAACCAGGAGTGGGTCCAAAACACAAAAGAGGCACAAATATTTTTGTTATACCTTTTCTCTGTAGATTCCACTTATGCTTTTGGCTTACAAATACTAATCAAATACTGATGCAAAATACTGACCAAATACTGGAACAGGCCTATGATGTGTCTTTCTACCATCACCACCTCCTATTTGTATCGTATGGTTGTCGGCCAGGTTCCATGTTGGGCGCTGGTCGATGGGAACTCGCTCATTTGTTCACGGCTTTGGTAACTGTTACTCAAGGCTAAGGCTAATGTTCACAATTGCAGAAGCTCCTTCGTAGATTTTGGCATATTTGGTACCCTATCTTTTCCAGGAAAAGATGGACACAATTACAAAATCTAAGAGACCCTATTACAAGTCAATGGGCTCTGTCAGGTGCCACTGGTGTCCATCATTTTTGATTTGTTGCTGCTATGATGGAACAGAAAACCAGAAATGACAACTAAGATTGAGCCTAAGGGAATGCAGTCATCAGCCACCTCAGAGCTGAATCTATGGCCCAATCAGGACATAAGGCAATGCCCTGATATTTTCAGGTGGGATTAAAAAAGTCTAACTCCCTCGAGAGAGTCCCCCACCTATCAGACAATGATGATAGGTCATCAATAGAAAAGTCTTGGAAAACCCCTTTAACCAATATACATGCATTTTGCCTTTTCATAAAACATACCTGTAAGAGGATGTCCTTGGGATTTTCCGTTACGGTGTCTGTAGACGGTGGGTAAGCAATACCTTTCAGTATAGTGTTGAACTGGTAATTGTCCCGTCTGCTCCGAACTCTAGTACGTGGTACTCTACAACTGCTAGAAATCATAGTCCTCTTTATGGAGGCCAAGTCTGGGCTCTTTTTCCTGGGAATCCATAAATCTAACTCGGGCACAGAGTCTAGAAATCTCCTAGCCGCTCTTCTCTCCTCATTGTCATCCTCATCTTCGCTGCTGCTACTACTACTACTACTACTCCTACTACTACTACTACTACAACTACTGCTGCTGCTATGAATACTACTGGTGCTGCTACTACTGATGATGAAGCTGCTGCTGCTACTTTCGCTGCTAATATCACTCATGTCTTCTTCACTCAGTTCCTCTTCTTTTATCTTCTTAGGCGCCTTGTTTTGTGGTCTCTTTTGTGGTGCTGCCTTTCGTGGCCTTTTCTGCGGTGCTGTATTTTGCGACCTTTTTCGTTTTCTAGTTTTCCCCTGAAAAGCCATAGAAAGACTTAATAGGATAAAAGGACAAGGGTGTTGATCTGAACCATTACGTCGCATGTGAATAAACACATTTAATTAAAAACTGTGCCGTTGGTAAAATGGCTGTAAACAGTGCAACCTGAAACCAGCAATGGCTAGGAGATGCCATACCTCTGCATGCGTGCGACCGCTCCATTCATTTCTATGGGAGACCCGCAGATAGTCGAGCGCTGTACTCGGAATCACCAGAACTCCTATAAAAATTAACAGAGCGGCCACACGTCTGTGCGACGGTTCGCACCGTTATTTTCAGAGGGCCTGCAGGGGGTATAGGGCTTCTATACTTGTGATCAGTGGGGTCTCAACTGTAGGACCCCCCCCCCACCAATCACTGTGGATAGTGGATACATTTTAACAACTGGAATACCCCTTTAACCCCATAGTGACCACCCATACACCTTTTTACGGAGGTCACTAAAGGGACCTTAGGTGGGTCACTGCCTTTTCACAGCAACCCGGTCTCCTGCATTAACAGCCCGGACCGGCAGGAGTGTCTATCCTGCCGGTCCGGGCTGTTAAACCCCTTGCATATAGCATTGGCATCTGCTGCATGTAAGCAGTGACAGAGGGACCGGACTCCCTCTGTCTCCCATCGGCACCCCGCAAATGCGATCGGAGTGCCGAGGTGTGTATCGGGATAGTGCATTGTATTTGAAAAGCAATCAAAATATTGCCTGTTATAGTCCCCTTATGGGACTAGTAAAATAAATAAAAAAATAAATAATTAAAAAATAATATGCTTTTCAATGAAAAAAATTTAATAAAATAAAATCTCCCCCAAATGTTTGGTATCACCGTGTCCATAAGGACCTGCATTACACAAATATCATGTAAATAAGCCCCTACAGTGAATGCCATTAAAGAAAAAAAATATATAAAAATGCCAGAATTGCTAACTTATTCTTAGTCGACACAGAAAAAGTGTTATTTATCCCAAAATGATACAAATGTAAACTACAATTCGTTCAGCAAAAATCAAGCCCTCACACAACTCCACAGAAAGAAAAATAAGAAAGTTATGGGTCTTAGGATACAGCGGTGCAAAAAGGGGTTTTATTGAACAAAATTAGTAAAAAGTAAAAATAAATATATATGTATTTGGCATCGCTGTAATTATACTGACCAAGAGAATAAAGATATCATGTTATTTATGTCGAATAATGAACGGCGCAAAATTTAGATCGTAAAAACTCAATGGCAGTATTTCTGTTATTTTTCCAATCTCCGTCTCAGAAGGTTAATAAAAGTTAAATCAGAAAGTTATGTGTACTCCAAACCATTAAAAACTACCTGAAAATATTTTCACCCCGGCAGCCCCCCTGAGGCTAGCTTCGGAGCATCTCATGCTCCGATGCGCTCCCTTGTCCTGCGCTGTATCGCGCAGGGCACAGGCTCTTTTGTTTATCATAACGCACTGCCGGGCGGAAGCTTCCGCCCGGCAGTGTGTTTGGTGATGTCACCGGCTCTGATGGGCAGGCCTTAGCGCTCATCAGTGTCGGTGACCCCATCAGGCTTACTGGAAGCCCCATGGAGAGCCCCGGTACGTCACCGGAACTCCTAAAAATGCCTTTTAGCGCAGAGCAAAGGAGGTGGCTGCCTGGGTGAAAATGGGGATATGTCCGGGTTCAGCTCTGAACCCGGACAACCCCTTTAAGGCCGATGGGCTGGTAACAGAGGTGTCTGGCAGTAGCTTAGTTCCCTCCACGATGTAACTACCAGGGTTGCAGGCATAGCAGCTGCTATGGGGCCGTTCTGCAGCCAGACACAAGGTGCAGTTAGTGGTAAAATGTACATAAAGTGCCTTGAAAAATGTAATACAACCCCATTCTAAGTTTTACTATGAAACATCATGATTACTTCTATCACATGTTCATTATACTTGCATGTGACACCACTTTGTGCATTGTGTCAATGCTGTGACACTAACTTGGCTTCACTACACACACACTATTCCACTATTATTACATGACTATGTGCATTATCCTTGTTCTATGACATCATTGTGTGCTTTAGCCGTGTGCATTAAAGAGGACAATCATAAGCTTTGCTAAACATGGTGAAATGGGGCCCCATTCCAAGTGTAGCCTGGGGCCCCATGGTTGTTTGTTACGCCACCGCTTTTCCCTCTCCCCACTGAGAACACTTGCACACTCGGCCAAGCTGAACGTGTATGTGCATGCGAGAGCCGGGAGGGATGGGTCTTGGCTGAAAGAGACCTATCTAATGTGCATGGCCGGCCTTACTCCTTCACTGGTAATAAATAAGTGATAAAATAAATATTAATTACGGGAAAAACTATAATTTTTTTGTTTTTCTTTGTATGGCAGAAGGTGTACAGAGACATTCAATGGAAAGCAATACCTTGAAATAACCGTTCATATTCTTCCATTTGCTCAGGCACTGGGATCCTGTCCGGTGTGTTATTTCTCTGCCAACTTTAGCCCAATGACCTGTAAGGTAATGAAAAAATGTTAAATAAGTCAAGTCATTAACAGATACAAGGGCAGGATCATGACTAGCATCAGTGACTCACCTACTCCATACTTCTTAGTCAACTCCACTAGCTTTTCTTCTTCTTCCGGGGTCCATTTGCCCTTTTTCACATCCTTGTGAAGTCCCTTATAATACCTGAGAGAAGAACCGTTCAGTTTATTTTATTTAGTAATGCAGTTGATAACAAACGTGATAAAGAACTGGGGGGGTCCTACCACCAGAACCCCCGTAACCAGCAGGATGAAGCACTCGGGCACTACTCCAGACAACTGTGCCAGGTACTGGTGCTCAGCCACATTAACGGACACAGTGTTGGAACCCATTATAAGACAACGGGGACCATACGACAGATTCGGCAGAGAATGGTGGCTTCAGTTAAGAACACAGCCTTAGCTGCACCATGAGCACCACTACTATCGGTGGACCGTGTGAAAGCAGCCCCTTACAGTGGGCTCACAAGCATAGTACAAATACTAATACAACCGTTTTCACCCATATTAGGGAGAGTTCACATCATTGTTTTATTTTCCGTTCTTCTGATTGGTCAGTACAGAAAAAACAAAACAGGATCCTGTAAGATACGGATCCTGTGCAGCAGTTATGTATATTTGGCATCTGTTTGAGCCATTTCTGTCTGAGATCCGTTTTCCTAGATGGAAAAAAATACCACATGCAGTCTGCCAAACGTGCATAACGGATGCACAGAATCCGTTTTTTTACAGAATTCTGTTCTGGGTTTTTTCTGTTCTTCTGACGGATCAGAACAACAGAAAATGAAACGATGATGTGAACTGACCCTAAGGCGCATTGCGCCCTTTCTGATATATACAAAAGAATTGAAAAATTCTTTTTTGGAAAGAAAAAAAGAATAATGACCTTTCACGACACTGGATATCACTCCTTCCAGGAACTTCCAATCGGATTTTGTACCAATCCTTTTCTCCATATTTCTCCACAGCTTTTAATAACAGCTAAAGATATAGAAAAAGTAAATGAATTATAATAAGTGCTTCTGGTCAGTAACACAAGGGTACTTCGCATCTGGCTAGATATCAATAAATGATGCTGCACTTTATAGCCTTAAAGGGTTGTTTAAGTTAATTTTTTTTGTTCTTTGCATATTTCTAACTAAGCAAATGTAAAGGGTTTTCAGTTCGCTTCCTTCATCTACAGTGGCCCTGTTCTCCTAAGTTAGCTGAGATGTCAGCTTCTTTCTCTGCTCGGACGACGTTCGGTGCACAAGCCTGGGCTTCAGGAGAGAGCAAGTCTCCCTCTGTGCGCAGAACGTCACTGTAAAGGGTGCGCTGGTTGGAATGACAAGCCACGCCCCCTGCACTGCCGATCTGCTGGCCATGCCCCCTGCACTGCCGATCTGCTGGCCATGCCCCCTGCACTGCCCTTATACCATCAGCAGCACAGCTCCAGGGATGGAGGCTCTGCTTCAGGTGCTGAGCAGCTGCAGGGTTTGCTCTTCTCCAAGTACCAAGAAGATATATGCTGTGCACAGGATCTTCCCTCCTCACCTTGCAGACACAGAGCTGACAGACACAAGAGGAGTTCTCTCCTCTGTAATCTTCTGAAGCTATAAAAAAAAAGTGTCTGCAGAACACTGCACAATACAGGTACAGGGAAGATCCTGTGTGTATCAGAAATGTCACTGTGCAGCTGGGACTTGTAGTCCTACACATACAACATGCTGCTGAGTATCCCAGCAGTCAGACTGCAGGCAGGGAAACACTTTTATTCACTCCCTTTGCAGTGCAGGAGGAAGGGAAAGGCAGGCTTTGTTGACACCCACAAATATTAATGACTAAAACCTCAGTGACTGTTGTTACACGTCCCCACAGCTCTGCAACTGCATGTCAACAAAGGGGCCAGAAGAGAACTAGGGAAATAAACAAATGTAATCTTTTTGCCTAAAACTTGCTTAGCTTATGTATTTATTGCTGCCCATCAGAGTTACAGTGCTTTAGTTTTTTTTTGTTTTGTTTTTACATAACTCAGACAACCCCTTTAAAGTAATGATATACCCACTTAGATAGGCCATTGCTTCCTCATCAGTGAGGATACAACCACCAGGACCCACAAATCCTGAGAATGAAGGGGCTGCAGCGCAACCCCTTCTAAGTGTTCCTGGATGTGCAGAGAACTGCAGCTGGTCGTCAATCAGAACATTACAAGATGTGAATACGTTCTAGCTGATGTCTGCCAGTGTTTTGACCCTTACCGCATCTTCTTCTTTGCTCCAGAGTCCCTTCTTCAGATAGGGATCAAGACATTTCGACCATCGATTAAGCAGCTGCATTGAGTCTCTGCCTTCCATAAAATAGGAAACTGAAAAATATAGATACACGTAATTAATATGAGGTCTAATTCACGTGCCAATAATGTATTGTTACTGGTAGATGTAACTGGCAATGGCAGTCCATGGAATATTTCGGGCCAGCAGTTTATACTGCAGTGGAGCTTTTCTACTTTATCTGGAGAAAGCAAGTTTGTCAATTTATAGATTATAAAGAGCGGTCTCACAAGGGGCATAAAAGTTGACATTCAACAGATCGATTCCTCTCTCCCAACATCTGCCACCAGGGAATAGTCGTTACACCCCATGAACATGTTCGGCAGGTTTGGCTGACATTAATTTATTGTGTATCTCCAGTCTATGTATCTCCTTGGATTGGAAAAGACACTTTACAAGTACCCTGCGGGTTAGAATAGAGGATGATCATGTATATGCCATACCTAACTACTCCCTATTAGGATATATTAGATTTATCAAATTTGACATTTTTGCTAAATTTTAAACATGTACAGTGAGGAACAGAAGTATTTGAACACCCTGCGATTTTGCAAGTTCTCCACTTAGAAATCATGGAGGGGTCTGAAATTCACATTGTAGGTGCATTCCCACTCTGAGAGACAGAATAAATAAAATATTCAGGAAATCACATTGTATGATTTTTAAAGAATGTATTTGTCTTGCACTGCTGAGCAGAAGTATTTGAACACCTGAGAAACAGCAAGAATTCTGTCTCTCAAAGACCTGTTTCTGTGCCTTTAAAAAGTCCACCTCGCCTCAACTCATCAATCTAACTTAGTAGCACCTGTCCACCCCACAGTCAGTCAGACGCCAACTACTACCATGGGCAAGACCAAAAGAGCTGTCAAAAGATACCAGAGACAAAATTGTGGACCTCCACAAGGCTGGAAAGGGCTACAGGGCAATTGCCAAGCAGCTTGGTGAAAATAGATCAACTGTTGGAGCAATTGTTAGAAATATAAAAGGCTAAAGACGACTGTCAGTCTCCCTCGGACTGCGGCTCCATGCAAGATCTCACCTCGTGGGGTATCACTGCTGATAAGAAAGGGGAGTAGTCAGCCCAGAACTACAAGGGAGGAGCTGGTCAATGACATGAAGAGAGCTGGGACCACAGTTTCAAAGGTCACTGTCGGTAGAACACTACACAGTCATGGTTTCATCATGCATTGCACGGAAGATTCCCCTGTTCAAGTCATCGCGTGTCCAGGCCCGTCTGAAGTTTGCCAATGACCATCTGGATGATCCAGAGGAGGCATGAGAAAGTCATGTGGTCAGATGAGACCAAAGTAGAACTTTTTGGTCTAAACGTCACTCGTCGTGTTTGGAGAAAAAAGAAGGATGAGTTGCATCCCAAGAACACCATCCCTACTGTGAAGCATGGGGGGGTAACATCATGCTTTGGGGGTGCTTTTCTGCGAAGGGGACAGGACGACTTCACTGTATTAAGGAGAGGATGAATGGGGCCCATTTATTGTGAGATTTTGAGCAACAACCTTCTTCCCTCAGTCAGAGCAATGAAGATGGGTCGTGGCTGGGTCTTCCAACATGACAACGACCCGAAGCACACAGCCAGGATAACCAAGGAGTGGCTCCGTAAGAAGCATATCAAGGTTCTGGAGAGGCCTAGCCAGTCTCCAGACCTAAATCCAATAGAACATCTTTGGAGGGAGCTGAAACTCTGCGACAGCCCCGAAACCTGACAGATCTAGAGGAGATCTGTGTGGAGGAGTGGGCCAAAATCCCTGCTGCCGTGTGTGCAAAGCTGGACAAGAACTGCAGGAAACGTCTGACCTCTGTAACTGCAAACAAAGGCGTCTGCACCAAATATTAACACTGATTTTCTCATGTTTTCAAATACTTATGTTCAGCAGTGCAAGACAAATACATTCTTTAAAAATCATACAATGCGAGTTCCGGATTTTTTAAATTTTATTCTGTCTCTCAGAGTGGGAATGCACCTAGAATGTGAATTTCAGACCCCTCCATGATTTCTAAGTGGGAGAACTTGCAAAATCGCAGGGTGTTCAAATACTTTGTTCCTCAGTGTATATGTATGTATGGGTGCTATACTCACTCTTGCGGTAAGGTATGTGCATCCCCACCCTCATTCGCTGGACAAAATACATCAGCATCTCATCTTCTTCCTTGGTGAACTCTTTCCTCTTAAAATCTTTGCTGCTGAGCTGGAATTGCTGGAGGCACTGGAAGGCCGTTCTCTGTGTCTGCTCGAGTGAAACATATAAGTGAAAAACTTCTGGTCTATACAAACCGAATCTACTGCTATTGAGGCATTTAAATGGGTACTCTGGGACTAAAGTAATGATTGCCTATCAGTTGGATTTCGTAGGCCTCAACCTCTGGGACACCCACCGTTCAGCCTAATGACGAAGTCTCCTTATTATGCTCATTGGTAGGTAAATCACCACCAATTAAAGGGTTTTCCAGGAGCTAGATACTGATGACCTATTCTCATCCATCGATGGGATTACGACTCTCAGCAGCCTTGCTGAAGAGGCCGAGGCTCTCAGACAAGCATTGCGGCCTCTTCAAAGTATACCAAGCACAGCATCGCACATTGTATAGCAGCAGTGCTTGGTAATGCAGCTCAACTACTTTCAATTAAATGGGACTGAGCTGCAGAAAAGTAATGGCTGATGGACGGGCCGCCACAGGCCGAGGAAGAGGCTGCAGCATTTGCCCGAGCTTAGCGGACCCTTTCAACAGCTGATTGGCAGGGGATGCTGTGAGTCAGACCCCCAGCAATCAGATATTAATGACCTGTCCTGAGATCAGGTCATTAACAATTAATTCTAAAAAAAACTTTAAACACTGATGACATCTTGGTTACAAATAGGCCAAAGCACCACACTCACCCCCAGCTCCTCGGCTATTAGTTCCCAGTTCACACAGTTGTGTTCTTTCGCAATTTCTTGCAATTTTTTTATTTCATCTTCTTTCCAGGGCTCCTTGTTGACATGAGGGTGCAGATGGTTCTTCCAAATCTTACTAATCCTATCCGCATTGTGAATGCCTTCAAACTGAGAACAGGGATTTCATAATGTCAAATGTGTATTATAAGCCACTTTTCCACTGCATTCAACTGCTCACAGTTTGCAAGATCTCTTTGCTGTCAGTGAATGTGGACCTGTCCTGGTCATGTCTAACAAAGGCCAATTTCATACAAGCACATGTAAATACGCTTCGTGTGTCAGAGGTATTTCCTGTCCTGAAGTCTGCTGCTGCGACATGGACCCACAGTTATGTGTACAATTCATTAGAATTGAGGTTAGGCAGCAAGACACAGCATTATAAATCATTATAATGCCTTGGCACCGTGTCATAAGAGCAGCATTCAGGACAGGAAATCTCTCCGACACATGGAGCGTATTTCTCACACTGAATACACTTGTGTGGAATTGCAAGAGAGGCCCCTGATACACTAGCAAGCCTCACAGAATAGAATATCTACTCACTGACTGCAAGCAGAAATCTTGAAAACATTGAGCTCTTACACAAAGGATATTAGAAATCTGCAGAACTTTGCAAATTGCAATGTACAGTTAATATGTCTTCTCTACAAAAAACATTAGTTTATATGTGATTTATTGCATATTGCTGATTAACCTTTTATGTACTTTTATTCTGTATCTACACTACTGCTCTAACCTTTTTGGCTTAATATTAATAAAAAGTTTGATACAGAAAACCATTTTAAAGAAGAATTCTCACATTCATCTTATGAAAGACCATGGAGTTAATTAAAGGGGTATTCCTGTTAGAACAACGTATCCCCTATCCATGGATAGAAGATAACTGTCAGATTGGTAGGGATCTGATGCTAGGACCCCCGCATATCAAGAGGCCCTGTGCTCCTGTATGAAGAGAGTGGCAGGACGAGCAAACAGACTGCTCCTCCATTCATCTCTTTGGGAATGCCAGAAACAGCCCAGTACAGCGCTCAGCTATGTCCATCAATCCCACAAGTGTTTGAATCTTGCAGAATGGTGCATTATCAACCTGCCTTTCCATTCGTATGCAGACATTCATGATCGATGGGGGTCCTAGCAGTCTAACTGGAAAACCCCTAAAAATATTTTTTTATCTAAAGCATGAATAACGTCCTTCCTATTGCCAGTATGCTTTACAGGGGCTTCAAGTTAGGCTACTTTCACATTAGCGTTTTTTGCAGATCCGTCATGGATCTGCAAAAACGCTTCAGTTACCATAATACAACCGCAAGCATCCGTCATGAACGGATCCGGTTGTATTATGTCTTCTATAGTAATGACGGATCCTTCATGAACACCACTGAAAGTCAATGGGGGACGGATCCGTTTTCTATTGTGTCAGAGAAAACTGATCCGTCCCATTGACTTACATTGTGTGTCAGGACGGATCCGTTTTGCTCCGCACCACATTGTGGACAGAAAAACGCTGCTTGCAGCATTATTCTGTCCAAACGGAACGGAATGCATTTTGGTGCATTCCGTTTTGTTCAGTTCAGTTTTGTCCTCGTTGACAATGAATGGGGACAAAACTGAAGCGTTTTCCTCCGCTATTGAGATCCTATGACGGATCTCAATAGCAGAATTGAAAACGCTAATGTGAAAGTAGCCTCAGTAATGAGGAGTAGACCTTTAAAGAAGCCATAGGCCTTATGGCACCCGACAAAGCATCGCTCCTTCTATTTTCTTTGCAAAGAGAGTAACATTACATGTTCCTATAGGTAGGCAACTCCATCATATAGAACAACTTTCCTCCAACATATCCAATTGTGTAAAGTTTGTAAATTACCAAGCCAGACATCCAAAAAAAAGAGCCCGAGTCTCACTTACATAGACATTAGAAATCTTCTCCCAGTCATGATCGTCGGTTCTTTGCCCCAAAAGAGTTTCCTCTGGAAGTTGGCTGAATGGAAAAAAAAAATGGAAAAACAAAAATACAACTTGAAATCTCACCAAGACAGCACCACGTAACAAGTCTGCAAAAGAAAAAGAGTCAACCCCTGTTCATCCATATTAGGGAATATGGACAAGATAAAGGGGCTTCCCTTACTAAAGAGCCTCCACCATAAGCCAAAAAGGAGAGATGCTCTGTAGGCCATACTACATTTCCCATGCAAAATGATCTGTTTGACAGGAGAAGGATCTGAGACGATCAGCTCATTGCCCTGGGTGGTGCATTTTCGAAGGGGCTGTCCAGGATTTTATTATTGATGGTCTATCCTCAGGATAAGCAATCAATATCTGATTGGCGGGGGTCCGACACCCAGCAACCCCTTCAATCAGCCATGGCCTTTCGGCAGCTTAGTAAAAGGGACTGAACTATAAACTGTTTTGGAATAGCTCTGGTGCAAAAACTACATAGCAGCGTCCATTCTGTCAATTCACTTCAATGGGAGCAGCGCTGCAATAACCAGCTCCGTCCACTACACAATAGAAGGAGCTGTGGAGTTCCACCGCTGGAGCTACTGCAGAACAGCTGATCGGCATAGGTACCGGGTGTCAGAGCCCCTCCGACCAGATACCAATGGCCTATGTTGGACATGTACTTTCCTTGGCAAGGCCTTTATACGAAAATGCATTATGGCGAACCAATCTGAATTCTGACAGCCATCACTTTTATATTTTTACACCTTTGTTGCTAATTGAAACCTTGTTTTGTGCAGAGCGTTTGTAAGTTGTTGTTTTTTTTTTTAGCCAATCTGATTAAAAGTGACGATAGGACAGAGTTCATGTGAAATAAATATTTTACTGAACAAAATATGAAATAGTAACTTACTTGATATCATCTATGTCCCGCTCTACCTCTTGGATCTGCTTCGCAATAATGCTTTTGTCAACATCATTTTTGGCATTATCCCACTTCTGCTGCAGATATTCAAACCTGGAAAGTCACAGACATAGGAAAGTATAAAACATATAACTCAATGAATCCAAAACGTCAGAGTATTTCAGCTAATCTGCATCCAAACAAAGTACTAGATTAACATAAAATCATGACAGCCATGTATGTTTGGGTTTGGAGATGACATGCATCAGTACTGATTTGGCTGCAAAAATAAAATAAAAATAAATAAATAAATAAAAATTGTGTATATATATATATACACATACATTTTTTTAAAATATCTTGTGCCCCCCGCTGCCCCATTCAAACTCTACGGGGCATCTTCAGTAGTCACATACGCTTTGATTGAAGCAGCAGAGCGCATGTTCGACCGCCGCTCCACGTCAGGGGATACAGGACTAGCTCTCAGACACTTACCACCTATCCTATGGCTGGGAATAGCTGCAGTTCTAGGACAACCTCTTTAAAATACATTTTCTAGAATTTAATTATTAGTGACCTATCCTCAGATAATGGATCAGTGGAGGTCCAACGGGTGGCACTCCCACCGATCAGCTGTTTTAGGAGGATGTGATGCTCAGGTGAATAGTGTGGCCGCTTCATAGTATACCGAGCACAGCGCAGCTCAATCCCATTCACTTGAACGGGACTGAGTGGCCCAAGTAACCGATCAGCTGGTTGAAGGCTTGTCTTCTTAGGCCTTTGACATTAAAAGGATTGGCCAGTTTACATCACTAGCTTCACATGTGCTGGCAACACTATTGGACATCAGTGCAAATAGTTTAATAATGCTTTTTACTAGCTACATGCATGTGCCGTTACCAGCACGTGTGCAGCTATTAGTATAAACTGGCCGAACCCTGGGAAGACAAAGACAAAAGCCTAGGAAGACAAGCCTTCGACCAGCTGACTGGCAGGTCGCCAAGTGTCAGACGCCAATGATCTGATACTGATGATCTATCCTGAGCAGTTTTTTTTTATTCATTTCATTTAAGGGGTTGGCTCACCTCAGACATTGTTGGCATATTGCACCTATCTCCAGATCGGAGAGCAGCCATGCATACGTTCACCACTTTGGGAGTACCAAAAAAACATCCAAGCGCAGGCTCAGTTATTTCCAGTAGTCCAATAGCAGTGAATGGAGCGGCCATGCCTGCGCAGTGCGCTCTCCATTCACCGCTATAGAATGCCTGAAAACAGGCTTCGAAGCTCCAATAGCGATGAATGGAGAGCATGCTGCGCTTTTGCAGTGTGCTCTCCTTCACTCTGGGCGACTCACTGTGGATATAGGAGCGGGCCCCAAAGGCGGGACCTGCAGTTACCTGACACTGATGGCATATCCAAGCGATATGCCACCAATGTTTGAGATGAGCCAACCACGTTAATATTTAAACCCCAGAAAACCCCTTTAAGCTTTTCCATACGATACATACAATCCATGGAAAAACCTTTATTGTTGCGAATTTTGCACACTTACTTGAGTAATTTGGGTTGAAGCATTCTTTGTAAGCTGTCACTCACAATTGCCTTTCTTAACTCTTCATTGTCTGCAGTCCTCCCTGCACATCGGAAAGATAGCCAAAAAATAAATGCGTCTTCTGCGCTAAACAGAGAAAACATTTAACAGCATTTTACTTTATTCTGGTAGGTGCAACATTGGTGCGGTACCTAATCAACCAGGTCTTCACTCAACTTCCAAAAAAAAAAAAAGAATAAAACGCCATACACCTTCAATAACTGACTAGTGTTTCTCTAAACATGGCCCTCCACAGACACAGACTCAGCTCATCCAAGTGTCTATGTGCGCTCAATGGAGAGAGGGACTAAACATTCCCTGCAGACTATCTTCCTTGGGAACAAAGAATGGGTCTTGTTGAAATTCAACATGTCCAATCCTCCCAGGCATTTGCAGAAGGAACGTCAGCTGAAAATCTTAGGCCACATGGACACAACAACTAGACTTTTGTACTTACTGTAAAATCTGTTTCTCTTCCGTTCATTGGGGGACACTGAGTGTTGTCTGCATCCGTATGTCCGTTCCGCAAAAAAGATAGAGCATGTCCTATTCTTACCCATTCTGCAGACTAGAATAGCCATTTTGTAACATAGGGCTGGATGTGTGGAATGGGAAAATCTGGAACTCTAATGGCAGGTATCCGTATTTTGCAAATCCGTTATTTGCGGACAGCAAAATGTATAGTTTCTCATCCGTATCATTGGGAGACACAGGCTTGACCATGGGTATAGTTGTTGCCACTACGAGGCGACACTAAGCACAAAAGTGTGAGCTCCTCACCTTCAGCTATACCCTTCCTGCAGGGACTAAGCTAAAACAGTCAGTGCAAAAGCAGTAGGAGAAGCAAGACAAAAAAAACACACTATGTACAAACCCAGAATCATGCAGGCCACAACGAGGCCCGTAACCAGAGAGAACGGGTGGGAGCTGTGTCCCCCAATGAACGGAAGAGAAACAGATTTTACGGTGAGTACAAAAATCTAGTTTTCTCATCCACATCACTGGGGGACACAGGCTTGACCATGGGACGTTACAGAGCAGTACCAGGGGAGGGTCATAAATGAAGAAGCCATCCGACCAATCAGAGAACCGCTGTCTGCAAAACTCTAGGCCCCAGAGAAGCGTCAGAAGATGCAAAGGTGTGCACTCAAAATTTGGAAAAGGTGTACACAGACGACCAGGTAGTCGCCCTCCACACCTGAAGGGCCGAAGCCCCGTGATGTACCACTCAAGAGGCCCCCACTGCCCGAGCAGAATAAGCAGTCACCCGGAAGGGCGGAGCCCGGTCACTGATGTGGTACGCTTCAACAATGGCCATACGAATCCATCGGGAAATGGAAACTTTGGACGCAGCCAGCCCTAGTCTCGGTCCCTCTGGAATGACGAATAATGAATCCGTCTGTTGGAAAGAGGACGTCTGAGACAGATAGATGCGAATGGCCCGAACTAAATCCAGAGTGTGGAGCGACTGCTCCCGAGGATGAGACGGGGCAGGACAAAAGGAAGGGAGAATGATCTCTTCATTGAGATAGAATGCCGACACGACCTTCGGAAGGACTGGACGAAGGACTACCTTGTCATGATGGAGGATAAGAAAGGGCGACCGACAAAAAAGAGCCATTAGTTCCGACAACCTACAGATGGAAGTGGCTGCCAACAAAAAGGCCACCTTGTAGGACAGTAAGCAAAAGGACACCTGCTGCAAAAGCTAAAACGGAGAGGACTGGAGAGCGCTGAGCACCAGATTAAGACCCCGAGGATTCAACCGAGGCCGGTAAGGGGGCGCAGCATGCACCACCACCTGCAGGAAGGTCCGAACCGCAGAAATTTAAGCCATATTCCGCTGAAAAAGAATTGAAAGGGACGTTTGACGGAACTGAGAGCCAGCCCTAAGTCCATGCCCGACTGCAGGAAAAACAAGAGTTGCTGCAACGCGAACCGAATGGAAGACAACTGGCGGTGTTCGCACTAACTAAAGTAGGACTTCCAGGTCCGGTGATAGATCCGGGAGGACGATGGCTTCCTAGCCCGAATCATGGTCTGGACAACCGCATCCGAGAAACCCCGATCCCTTAGTACGGCGGCTTCAACAGCCATGCCGTTAAATGTAGCGACCCTAAATTCGGGTGGAAGATCGGTCCCTGAGACAAGAGGTCCTCCCGAAGGGGAAGACACCAGGGTTCGTCGGCGAAGATGGAGACTAGGGATGCGTGCCATACTCTGCGTGGCCAGTCCGGGGCCACAAGAATAACGGGCAGACCTTCGGGCCTGATTTTCCGTAGAGAAGACGCAGAATGAGCGGAAGAGGAGGGAACGTAAACTACGTCCACGGGATCACAAGGGCATCCGACGCCCGAGGATCCTTGGACCTCGCGACCAAGTTCTCTACCTTATTTATTTAATGCACTTATATAGCGCTACTATATTCCGCAGTGCTTTACAGACATTAGCAACCAACTGTCCCCAATGGGGCTCACAATCTAAGGTCACTATCAGTATGTCTTTGGAGTGTGGGAGAAAACCGGAGTACCCGGAGGAAACCCACGCAAACACGGGGAGAACATACAAACTCCATCCAGATGTTGTCCTTGGTCGGAATCGAACCTAGAGACCCAGCGATGCAAGGCACCAGTGCTGACCACTGAGCCACCGCACTGGTTGAAGCGGGGGGCCATGAGATCCACATCCGGCCAACCCCATCGCTCACAGATCGCGAGAAAGACATGTGGATGCAGAACTCATTCGCCGGGATCGAGTCTCTCTCGGCTGAGAAGGTCGGCGATCCAGTTGTCAACGCCGGGGAAATGAACCGCTGAGGCACTGGAGAAGAGGCTGAGGCCGCAACAAGGAGAGGATCTGACGACGGAGAGAGTGGACAGTTTGTCAGGGGCAACAATATCTTGACCTGATCGGTGTCAAACAGCATGCCCAGAAACGTCAGCTGTCGAGATGGGTGAAGACACCACTTTGACAGGTTCAGAACCCACCCAAAGCGTTCCAGGGTGTCCCGGACGATGCGTAGGATGTCCGCCGTTGTCTGGAATGACGGACCCTTGATCAGGATATCGTCTAAGTACAGAATCGCATGAAGCAAAGCCATAACTGAGGCCAGAAGCTTGGTAAAGACCCTGGGAGCTGTGGCAAGACCGAATGGGAGGGCCACAAACTGGTAACGAAAAGGTCCCACTGCGAACCGAAGATATTTTTGGTGACTGACGCAGATGGGAACATGGAGATAAGCGTCCTTAATGTCTATTGAGGGTACTCCACTGGGTCCATGGATGCAATGACCGATCGCAGGGACTCCATCCGGAAACGGCGGAGCCGAAGAAAGCTGTTGAGGGCTTTGAGGTCTAGGATGGGACGGACCGTACCCTCCTTTTTGGGGACCACAAAGAGATTGAAGTAGAATCCGCAAAAACGGTTTTGAAGCTGGAACCGAAACAATCACTTCCTTGCCGCAGAAGGGTGAGAATAGCCTGAACAAAGGAGTGGGCGGCGGAGGGAGAGGTCGAGGGGGACGAACGAAAAAAACGGAGCGGAACTCCAGTTTGTAACCCTCCGAGTGACCTCTCGTATCTAGGCATCCGAGATGTGAGCTAGCCAAACATGCTGGAACAGATGAAGACAACCTCTCACTCGACTGGGGGCGCCAGAGGCTACCCATCATGCAGAGGAGGACTTGGAGGTATAGGGCTTGGAGCCCTGCTGGCGAGGACGCCAGGGAGGGCAAGGATTGAAAGATGGCTTGCGCTTCTGCTCTGGGGCAGATTTGTTGGCTGGTCGCTTTGGGCTGTAGGAACTCCGAAAGGGCCGAAAAAGAGGTCTGCGCTTTTTAGACCTGTAGCGCGTCCTACTCTGCGGCAAATGGGTGCTTTTACCCCCTTTAGCATCGGAGATAATCTCATCCAGACGCTTGCTGAAAAGCCTGTTACCTGCAAAGGGGAGGGATGTCAAGGCCCGTTTAGAAACATTATCTGCCGCCCAGCAAGATAGCCACAGGGTACGGCGAATAGCCACCAAAAGGGATGAAGAGCGGGCCAAAAGCCTGGCCACGTCCAGAGAGGCCTCACAGATGTAAGAGCTGGCGTGGGAAAATTGCACTGCAATATCCGAAAGTTCCTCCGGGGAGTCCCCAGAGGCGAGGCCCTGACGTAGCTTATTGTCACGGTCATATTGTTGTTTGACCGTGATGCGGTTGCCGTGCAGACTGGTTGCCGGTGGCAACGTGTTGTTGTCTGTTTGCACGTGCATTTCCCCTTTAAGGTGCATCTACCTGCGGTTTGGTGAGCGAGGGGTTTATCATCTAGCTAGTGGGGATTTAGGTGTGTCCTGGGTGTGGCCACTGGCTTGACTTTATCTGTGGCTTCCTGGCTGGGGGCAGTGGTACTCCAGCCTTGTTTGGTGATTGAGCTCTGCTCCTTTCCTGGGTTATTCTGCCCAGTCCTTGAGGACCACCTTGTTGGAACATAAATTGTCTTTCCTTATGTTTGCTCCTTGTTCCCTACCTCACTTGTTATTTGTTAGGTGTGGGTTTATGTTCAGGGTGTGTTGGACGTCTTAATGGTTTTTACATGTCTAGGCTGTTGTTGGTGTTTGTCCATGTATGTTTGACGTTTGCCCTGTATGTTGAAGCAGGGGCGTAGCTAAAGGGTCATGGACCCTGGTGCAAGAGTTCTGCTTGGGCCCCCCTTTCCTCAGTGCTTTGTGGCCAGTGGCAGGGGAGCACATAGCCTTCATGCTGCCTGAGGCACCCCCTCCCCCATGCCAAATTCTTGACCTAACCCCTTCCCTCCAGCCAGAGGTGTAACTTGACCAGCATGCACTTTCTATAATACTGGTGTCTTCATATGCGGCACAAGGGTCTTTGGGCCCCCTCAGGCTCCTGGGCCCGGTAGTGACTGCTACCTCTGCACCCCCTATAGCTACGCCCCTGTGTTGAAGCCTGTTTGCAGCGCTGCTTGGGGCTGCCATGCACTGTGTGAGCATGGGGGGGCTCTGGCAGAGTTGGTATGCTGGATTCCTGTGTGGGTTGTTTGTACTGTGACCTGCTGTGTGTTCGGGCTCCTGTACTGATGCACGGGTTCCAGTTGTGGAGGCTTCGGCAGGTGAGTTGTCTTGTTGTTCTTACCTGCCGATTCTCTTGCTGCGTATGGTCTCTCCTTTTTCCTGCTTCTAGGCCGTTAGAGACTCCTGTTCCTCCGTGTTGTGGATGAACAAGTTGTCTCTCCCCTGCTCAAGGGTGACTCAGGATATTAGGTTTCCAGGGTATGAGCCGTCCCACCATCAGGGTCCGCTCATACGGTTAGAAGTTAGGGAGAGGATTAGGGATGCAATAGAGGTGACCCGTTTCCCTTTTCCTTGCCTTCTGGCCTAGTTGCTACCTTTACATTGTACGGTGGGGGTTTCCCCCACTCCCCACCATGACACTTATTTGCCCACTCAGTCATAGCCTTGCTGACCCATGTAGAGGCAAATACTGGGCACAGGGCAGTGCCAGCTGCTTGAAAGGCAGATTTGGCAAAAGATTCCAATTTCTTATCCCTGGGGTCGAGAAGGAAGCCCCTTCAGACATAGGCGAGGTGGTTTTCTTAGCCAGGCGGGATACCGGAGGGTTAAAGAGAACCTGTCACCGGGATTTAGTGTATAGAGCGGAGGACATGAATTGCTAGATGGCCACTAGCACATCTGCAATACCCAGTCCCCATAGCTCTGTGTGCTTTTATTGTGTAAAAAAAAACGATTTGCTACATATGCAAATTAACCTGAGATGAGTCCTGTATGTGAGATGAGTCAGGGAGAGGACTCATCTCAGGTTAATTTGCATATGTATCAAATCGTTTTTTTAGAGGACGACCAATTCTTTGTCAAATCCTCTGAAAAGGGATTTAAGACGTCTAAGCGTTTCGGCAAAGCAAAACGCTTGTCAGGGAAGTTCCATTCCTTGGAAAGGGAGGAATCAAACTTCGTTTGGAAGACTAGTCCTCCGGTCAGACAAAGTCAGCGTCTGACAACTTATCCTCAGAACACGCCTCTTCTAATGAGGACGCTTCAGAGTGAGACTCCCTGGGAGGTGGCGGGGAGATGGAGGAAACGGGGGACACGGACTCGCTTCGAGGAGAGGGGGGTCTGGCCCGTTTTTCAGGACTGCCGCGATGGGGAGTGAGCTGTCCCCAGAGTCTGACTGGTCAGAGGGTGGCCGCGCAGCCAAACGCCCCAGCATTTCCACAATGGCCCTGTTGGACTGGAAAACGTCCTGCACCATCTTAGACAGAAAGTGCACCCACTCCGGCTATAGCATGGGCTGGGTAGGGGGGACGACTGGAACAGGGTCAGAGCCACTTGGCGGTGGGGCAGAGGGGATCCAACTGACCGGATGGGAATTTTGAGCGACACGAAGCACATGCAAAATGTTGCACGTAAGTGACCGCCGGCTTTAGGACCTGGGATCTGGGTTCGGACATCCTGTAGGAAGGGGGGGGGGGTTGGGGAGAGCTTACCCGGCCTGTGTCCCTTACTGCAGCCTGTCCGGAAAAAACCTGGTGCCAGAGTCCGCAGAGGTCCTCCCAAGCAGGAGATGGGCTGAGAAACAGAAAGAAGTTTGGCAAGCACAGAGGGCTACCCTTCACCTGAGAAGGGGGATAGGGGGGTTGGAGCCAGGAATATATACCCGTCTGGCGTGTTCTGCCCCCCTGGTTCCAGCTGGGTCACCACCTTCGGTGTGCGGCCCCTTGGGGAGGGCTGCTACACTGGAAACAGAGGTCATGGGCGGTTGTGGTGACCCGAAGGCTGGCGGGATGCAGAGGCTTTAGGAACCTCTGGTCCTCCTCATCTTCTGGAGACCAGGAAGGAGCAGCGGACTTGGGGACCCCTGGTCTCCCGTCTCCTGGGTGGGAGTGCAGGCAGCTAGGACTGCCTGTAATCCCGCTAGAAGAAAAGAAAAAAAGAAAAAGGCAAAAAAATCTGCAGACCTGCAAAGCATGGAGGTCTGCCTCCTCACACCAAGCTAAAACTGTTTTAGCTTAGTCCCTGTAGGAAGAGTATAGCTGGAGGGAGAAGCTCACACTTTTGTGCTTAGTGTCGCCTCGTAATGGCAACAGCTATACCCAAGGTCAAGCCTGTGTCTCCCAATGATACGGATGAGAAACTATACATTTTGCTGTCTGCAAATAACGGATTTGCAAAACACAGATACCTGCCATTAGAGTTCCACATTTTCCCATTCCACACATCCCACCCTATGTTACAAAATGCCTATTCTGGTCTGCAGAACGGGTAAGAATAGGACATGCTCTATCTTTTTTGTGGAACGGACATACCGATGCAGACAACACACGGTGTGCTGTCTGCATTTTTTAGGGCCCTGTTAAAATGAATGGGTCTGCATTATGGACCAAAAATACAGTCCTGTGCATGAGGCCTTATACACATTAGGGTGTCGGTGGTGATGCGGAAACTGGTGTATTTGGCTGACCTTGGTATAACGTGTAGATCCAGCTCTAGATACAAGGTGCCAAACTTAAGGGGATGTCCAGGACTGTAATGTTAATTTTTTAATGTTGAAGGGGTTGTCCAGGATTTGTGATACCAATGGCCTACCATGAGGATAGGTCATCAATATCAGATTGGTGGGGTCCGACACCCTGCATCTCCGCCGATCAGCTATTTTGTAGGAGCTCTGACATTACACAGTTCCATCCATTGTCTAGTGGATGGAGCTAGTAATGGCAGCGCTGCTCGCACTGAAGTGAATGGGAGTAACAGTGCAGTTACCACGACATCTACTATACAGTGGCCGGAGCCGTGTAGTTCCCCCACTGATTTCCAGGGCTGGGGCTACAAGGTAACAGCTGATCATCAGGCATGCAAGATTTTGGTGCCCCCTATCCCCAATCAGATATTGATAGTCTACCCTCAGAATAGGAGATTTGTGTCAAAATCAATGACAACCCCCCCAAGGGGGTTGTCTGAGATTTTTATACTGATGACCTGTCCTCTGGATAGGTCATCAGTATCTGATTGGTGGGGGGTTCGATGGCTTTCTCACAGCCTTTCCTAGGCCAGGGACGACACGTTCATCAGTCACATGGCCTAGGTGCAGCTCAGCCCCATATAAGTGAATAGGGCTGAGCTGTGATACCAAGCACAGCCACTATACAATGGATGGCGCCGTGCTTGGTAGGCTGCGAGAAGGCATCAGAGCTCACAGGAGCACCGATGCCTTCTCAAACAGCTGATCAGCGGAGGTCCCGGGTGTCAGACCCCCACCCCCACCCATCAGATACTGATGACTTATCCAGAGGACAGGTCATCAGTATAAAAATCTCGGACAACCCCTTTAAGCTGGCCATACAAAATGGGACAGACGGCTCATGCATGTTGGATTTCAGCATGCCTATTCTTCTGCAGCCATAAATATAGGCAAATGTCAATGAAATAAACATGTAGGCTAGAGATTTTAGTTGAGCTGTTCCCTATGAAGCCGATCCCTTACTAACAGAAGCAATGAACTGCTGCCCGTCCGTTCCCTCTATCCCCTGGTGATCAGCTCTTATTGCCAAGGGAAGGAAAGGCGCTTCCTTTACAGAGACATGTATTGAGCATTACATGGCAGCCATTTAAATGCCTGGGTTAACTGGACTCTGGCCACTAATGAATGTGAACACAGACTGAAATCAACATCGCCCAGGTTCCTAGGTCCTGTAGGGTGGACGCGAGGGAACAACTCACATTTTCTACTGGATAATTCTTTAAAGCTTTTCAGAGTATGAGAAGATCGCTCTATCATCTCCGGATTGGCTGGAGGCCCCTGCAATGAAATCACAAGAAATTATCAGTATTTTCCATGCGTTCTCCAAATATAACGCCCAAAGAAACAGGCATGCAAAGTTCTGTTTAACCCCTTAAGGACCAGACCAATTTTTGTTTTTGTATTTTTGTTTTTTCTTCCCCACATTCGAAGATTCGTAACTTTTAAAATTCTCAGTTCACGTTAATTCACCATGACTTGTATTGGAAAACAGGAAAACAATTTGTTGTGGAGTGAAATTATAAAAAAAAAAACAAAAAAAAAAAAAAACACAATTACGGCAATTTTTGGAGTTTTGATATCACAGAATTCAGTGTTCTATAAATGACATGACATCCTTATTCTGCGGGTCAGTACCATTACAGCGTTACCAAATTTGTATAGTTTTTGTTTTGTTTTGTTATTTTTAAGAAAATAAAAACCTTTGAAAAAAAAATAAACATTTTCTCTGCATTGCCATTTTCTGACAGATATAACTATGTTTTTTATGTTGTTTTTTCATTGGTAAAAATCTGGAGTACGTACGACTTTTTGATTACTTTTTATTTAATTTTTTAGGAGGGACAAGGTGACCAAAAATGGTGAATAGTGGATTTTTATTTTTCGGTTGTGGCGTTCATCACTTTTTTTTTTCTTTTTACACTGAAACTTTTAGTCCCTTAAGGGGACTTTAACATGCAATTATCTGATCACTTGTCCTATAGACTGCAAAAGAATACTATTGCAGTCTATAGGATTCTGACAATCTGCCTGAGAAGCCACGCCTTGGGCACAGCTTTTCAGGCAGTTAGCCATGACAGGCCTGGAAACTTTAACAAGGTACCACCATGCTGTCATGGCGATTTCGCCGCAGGAGCTCCAATTGGAAGGCAGAGGGAGCCCCCTCTCTCTGCCTAACCCCAAAGATGCCGCGGTCACTATTGACAATGGCATCATACAGCAGGAACCTGTCTATGTAGGGAGTGCGCTCAGCATGTCTGTTCTGTCCATACAGCCTCTTAACACTAATGATGTTCATGTACGTGATTATTCATTAAGGGTTTTTTAAAAAGAAACTGATACAAATGTCCACATTTACTAATTTGAGTGCACCTAGATTCTGCTACAAATTGCCCCAAAGTGTAACACATCTAGAAGAATGATCTGTAGAGGATATCGGTGTCGATGCAACATTTTGCAGCACAATTCTGGAGTAATATTCTGGTGCAAAGTAGGCCAAACAATAGCTCATATAGAGAAGACAAAAGTGTCTATCCCTGCACCAGATTTATCACAGGGCTCAGGCCGCAGACAGCCCGTCTAAGCTTATGCCATCTATTGAATTAATAAATCTGACCCGCTGTGTTATGCCTATCGCAGGGCCCAAAGCTGCCATTGTGTTCTATACACTAAGCATAGCACAGGGTATCAGTTTTACCCATTGTGTTCATTTAATGAGCAGCTGTCACCTCCCTGAAATGTCTGTTTAATAACTATTTACATTCCCCCTGTAACAATAATTCTGGGGACTCTAATCTCATGACTAGTTTGTGCCATTCCTCTATTATGCCTATTAGAAGTTCACAAATAAATTGGCAGCAGTCGAGAGGATGTTACCAGTCTGTGTGTCCCTGCACAGTTTGACACCACCCAATCAGTGCTGCCAGTGCGGGGACACACCATCAACTGGTAGCACCCACATCTGGACCTTTAGGCCTCTTGCACACGAACATTTTTTTTTTCCCGCTTACTTTCCGTTTTTATGCGTTCCGTATACAGAACCATTAATTTCAACGGAGCAGCAAAAAAAACGTAAGGTACTTCCATTTCCGTATTTCGGTTTGCATAACGGACAAGGATAGTACTGTTCTATTAGGGGCCAGATGTTCCTTTCCGCAAAAAAACGGAATGCACACGGATGTCATCTGTATTCTTTAGGATATGTTTTTTGCGGACCACAAAATACTGAAAGATACATACGGTCGTGTGCAGGGGGCCTTACTGCAGAGTGCTAGCAATTCATTCATAATCCTCTAATAGGAATAACAGAGGAACAACACAGCTGATGCTCCAAAATGGTTATTGCATGGGGGATGCAAGTAGTCACTAAAACAGACAGGTCAGGAGAAGTGAACGATCCTCTTTAATGAGTCACCAAACATTTATAAAACCTTTGACCTGCTATAGTGACTTTTCCAAACAGTTGATCGGTGGAGGTCATGTGCTGAGAAATCTACCAGAGAATCTTTAAAAACTGCAAAGATACTGAAAAAAAAACACCTACCACTCCAGAGGATTTATCTTTAAAATACGGTTTGAAGAAATGGCCAATGGACAGATTTGCCGGGTAGGGTTTTGCGCTCCCGACCTGTTGTGTTCTCCGTCCAGCAAGCTCCCAGAGCAGTTCTTCCTAAAACCACAAAATGCACCATTTCTAACCAATAGCTTTGTAGATCAGTGTGCCTTACTACCCCCCCTCCACTCTGCCTCCGCACCTGCTGCACTTTATTCTGAGCGATAAGAAGTTCCATTTCCTGAAGCTTCTCTTGTAACACTGCCTGATAGACCAGGTTCATCTGCAAACACATCTCCGCTCTGTGACCTCCATCCTCCAGATTAATTTCATCCTGCAATTAGAGACAAAACAATAAAAACACACACACTGTCATTATTAGATACTTTATAGCAGAGATGTTCAACCTGCGGCCCTCCAGCTGTTATAAAACTACAACTCCCAGTATGCTTGGACTTCCTACACCTATTAGGGCATGCTGGGAATTGTAGTTTTGCAACAGCTGGAGGGCCGCAGGTTGGGCATCCCTGCTTTATAGCAAAAAAATGCTAACGTGGATGTCCAGTTTAATGGGCTCATCTCTTATATAGTAGACACCAGGCTGATGTCGGGTCCCAACCCCATACTTACAGCTTCGAGGTCTTCATCCAATGTGTCTCCGCTATCAGAATCATCTAGAAATAGAAAAAATATATGTACATTAAATAGGCACACTATAGTTCTAACACTGCGCGACACTGGTAAATACCCGCAAAACCTGATCGCTCTTAGGCCGGCTTCTCTAAAGATGATCACACCACATTTTGCGGAACGGAACAGCTGCCCCTGATAGAACAGTGCTATCCTTGTCCATGATGCGGACAATAATAGGACGTGTTCTATTTTTTTGCGGAACGGAAATACGGACATATGGAAACGGAATGCATACGGAGTAACTTCCCCCCCAAAAAAACAGAAAGGACACGGAAAGAAAATATGTTTGTGTGCATGAGGCCTAACAGACAGGATCTGTCGGAGGATAGAAGCGAGTTACAATACTTAAGGGGGCACATTTACTATACTGTCTGCTCCTGGTTGTAGGCATAATGCTGTTTTATGCTACTTTCACACTTGCGTTGTTAATTCCGGGATTGAGATCCAGCAGAGGGTCTCAATACCAGAATTAAATGGATCTATTTTGATTTTGCACATCAGGACGCATCCGTTCTGTTAGGATGCAGTTGTGTAAAATCAAAACAGAAAAAAACGGATTCGTTACTAAATACATTGAAAGTCAATGGGCGACAGATCCGTCACCATTGACTTACATTGTTTTCAGTGACGGGACTGCTTTTGTCCTTTTTTATGACCGGACACAAAACCACAGCTTGCAGCGGTTTTGTGTCCGGTCACAAAACGGAATGCTGACGGAACAGAAGACATCCTGATGCATCCTGAAAGGATCGCTTTCCATTCGGAATGCATGAGGATTAAACGGAGACACTATACCAGAAAACAACGATGCAAGTGTGAAAGTAGCCTTAGACAGCCTTATTTTTTTCGTCTCATTTACTACTGAAAATGTGCCTGTTTTGCACCTCGTTTGCCCACATTTTGACTTTTTATACTAATTCAGAATTTTTCAAACCTTTGTGCCTATTTTCCGACCTACTTATGTATGTGCACCTTAGGGCTCATGCACACGACCGTATGCCCTCCGAGACATCCGGTCTGTGAGCGGGCCATATGTCCCGGAGAGGCATTGATCATGCGCACGGGAGCACATAGCATCATAGATTACTACGATGCCGTGCACGTCATGTCACCTGCGGGACTATTGTCCAGCACTCATAAGATCATATGAGTATTGAGTGCAGGACAATAGCCCCGCGGGTGGCCCTATGCGCACAGCATCATAGTATCCTATGATGCTGTGCGCTCCCGTGCGCAAGATGCATGCTGCTCCGGGACATATGGCCTGCTCACAGACCGGATGTCTCGGTGGGGGTTGGACAAGTGAAGGAACCATTCCAGGTAAGCAATTTTTTTTTTCTAAGGGTTCATTCAGATGACCGTATGTTTGTGTCTGCATCCGATCCGCAATTCCGGATGCGGATCCATTCATTTCAACGGGGCCGCACAAGATGCAGACAGCGCACCATGTGCTGTCCGCATCCGTACTTCCGTTCCGCGGCCCTGCAAAAAAGATAGAACATATCCTATTTCTATCACAGGGCTGGCCATTCTGTTTAGCGAAATGCAGAACGCACATGGCCGGTATCTATGTTTTGCAGACCGCAAAAACTGATATGGTCGTCTGAATGAGCCCTAATTCTCACATATTCCTCATTACATACATAGTTCAGTTTAAGGAGGACTAGTACACAGGTAATATATTAAAGGGGTATTCCAACCCCTCACCACTCTCACTGGTGGTCCTGCTCCTTATAACTGTTGATTGTTGGAGTGTCCCTTTAGGTTATGTTCACGTCAGTGGGTAGTCTGCGTCTAAATCTGATGCACACCACATCCCTTGCGTGTGAATGGCGCTTCCGCATCCCCCATTAACAGGCATCACAAATTTAAATTTATGGAGAGATGGTAAATGCAAGGAATAGGCCCTTGGACAATGCCGTACGGAGAACTGAAGGAAAGACTGCACCGCAGGATCGGAGGGGGTCTCAGAGGTAAGACCACCCCCACCGATTGTGAAGTGATAGTATAGCCTAGCGAAGTGCTGTCACTTTGAAATGGGAGCACCCCTTTAAAGGGGCTGTCTCATCTGAGACATTGGGGGCATATGAGGCGGGTCTCACCTCTGGGACCTGCACCTATCTCCATAACGGGACCCTGAAAGTGGAGGTGAGCCCACCATGCTCTCCATAAATTTCTATGGGAGTTCTGAAATTGGCGTTCAGCTTTTTTCAGCAGTCCAAGGCCTCATGCACACAACTGTTCAGTTTTTTTGCGGTCCGCAAACCGCGGATCCGCAAAAAACGGAAGCCGCCCGTGTGCCTTCCACAATTTGCGGAAGCAGAAGGTCCATTGTAGAAATGCCTATTCTTGTCCGCAAAACGGACAAGAATAGGACAGGCTATATTTTTTTGGGCGGGGCCACAGATCGGAGCAACGGATGCGGACAGCGCACGGAGTGCTGTCCGCATCTTTTGCGGCCCCACTGAAGTGAATGGGTCCGCATTAGAGCCGCAAAAACTGTGGCTCGTATGCGGACCACAACAACGGTCGTGAGCACTGAGGCCCAAAAGAAATTAACTGGAGAGTACGTCGCGCATACGCGGCGGCTCTCCGCTCACTTAGGGTCTCTTGTTCTAGAGATAGCTACGGGTCCCATATGCTGAGACCCGCTTCATATGCCGCCAATGTCTCAGATGAGACAACCCCTTTAAAGCCTAAGAATTTAAAGGGGCTGCCCCATGAAGACAACTTAGGATGGAAGATAAGTGTCCCATTGTAAGGATCGGCAGTCGGGCCCCTGCCAATCAAAGTCTTGTGGATAGGGGATAAAGTGTCTGCATGGGACAACCCTTTAAGAATAATATATAAAAGCTATATAAAAGCCGAAAATCATACTGGAAAAATAAAAAGTATGTGACGCCCCCCTACCGTCATCGGACTCGTCACTGCCGCCAGACAGGACCACATCTATCGTTGAGAAGTCCGGACCCAAACTTCTCTCGAGCGCCTCGATTTCTCTCTGAATCTTGTCCCTCGCTGCATCGAAGTCCCTGATGGACATGGTGCCTGCGGGCAGAGGGCACAAGCATTAAGGGCACAGCAGGGCAGGGGGCTCCTTGTAGGATTTTGTTGTCTCCTGACGCTGAGCTTTTCCTTGCCTTGTCTGCGAGGGAAGCAGCGGTGCCTTCTGGGTAATCATATGCAAATGCATTCACAGGACGTGAGGCAGAGGAGAGCGCTGTGCAGCAGGCTGAGTGCAGGCTGGAGAAGGGGCGTGGCCTTCCAGCCGCATCTATTAGCATGGATTACCCACAATGCATTGCCCCCGTGCCTCGCTCTGCAGCTCCAGGAGTCTGCACCAGACAGGCTGCATATGAGACGAATCAATGTGGCTACAACACTAGGGCTCGCTGCCCGTGGGGGAACTACAGGTCCCAGCAAAGTGGGTCTTGATCTAAATATTGAAAAGGGTGCACGTTTTAGGGCAGGGTCTGCAATCAGCGGCACTCCGGGCTGGTGTGAAACTACAACTCCCAGCGTGATCTATTCATTTCTACAGGTGATCTGAGCGAGTAGCCATGCTGGGAGTTGTAGTTTGACAACAGCTGCAGGCTGCGGAGGGTGATCAGCGAGGTAGATCTGTACAGGGTTTTAGCCTCTGGGTCGGTTTCAATGACAGCAAGCAGAGATCTTGACGTGTACTAGAAAGCAGCAGAACCTAATGTACTGTCCTATATATACAGGGTGTACCCCGACACTGTAATGTACTGTCCTATATATACAGGGTGTACCCCGACACTGTAATGTACTGTCCTATATATATATATACAGGGTGTACCCCGACACTGTAATGTACTGTCCGATATATATATATATATATATACAGGGTGTACCCCGAAACTGT